>NC_080554.1:7777500-7885000 GCF_028640845.1 Ahaetulla prasina
ACGTACGTATCAACAAGGGTCAGGAGTTCTGAGACTTGGATTAGGAAGCCAGGCCCCTCCTTGAAGCATAAGCAATTAATTATTATTAATAGAATCTACACATAGAGGATTGGTGCTGTTTGGGCAAGACAAAACGATACATCTCCACTTTTCTCTCCCTCCCTCCCTCCCTCTCTCTGTTCTCTCTCTCTCATTCTTTGTTTTCTGTCTATCTTCTCTCTCTTTCTTTCTCTTCCTCTCTCTCTCCTCTCTCTTTCTCTGTCTCCTCTTTCTTTCTGTCTTCTTTTTCTCTTCTCTCTCTCTCCTCTCTTACTCTCTTCTCTTTCTCTCTCTCTCTCTCTTTCTCTGTCTGTCTTCTCTTCTCTCTTATTCTCTCTCTCTTATTCTCTTCTCTTTCTCTCTCTCCTTTCTTCTCTTTCTCTTCTCTCTGTCTTTCTCTCTCTCTCCTCTCTCTTACTCTGTCTTTTCTTTCTCGCTGTCTTATCTTTCTCTTCTCAATTTTCTTTTTGCTTCTTAACTGCCACTCTGTCTTTCTCTCTCTCTCCTTTCTTCTCTCTCTCTCCTCTCTCTCCTCTCTCTCTCTCTCTTCTATCTCTCTCCTCTTTCTCTCTCTTCTCTCTTCCCTCTTCTCTCTCTCTGTATTCTCTCTCTCCTCTCTTTCTCTTCTCTCTCCTCTCTTTCTCTGTCTTCTCTCCTCTCTCTCTTTCTGTCTTCTCTTTCTCTTCTCTGTCTTTCTCTCTCTCTCTCCTCTCTCTTACTCTGTCTTTTCTTTCTCGCTGTCTTATCTTTCTCTTCTCAATTTTCTTTTTGCTTCTTAACTGCCACTCTCTCTCTCTCTCTCTCTCTCTGCTCTCTCCTCTCTCTCTTCTCTCTTACTCTGTCTTCTCTTTCTCACTTCTCTCTCTCTCCTCTCTTTCCCTCTCCTCTCTCTCTCCTCTCTCTGTCTCTCTCTTCTATCTCTCTCCTCTTTCTCTCTCTTCTCTCTTCCCTCTTCTCTCTCTCTGTATTCTCTCTCTCCTCTCTTTCTCTTCTCTCTCCTCTCTTTCTCTGTCATCTCTCTCTCTCTCTCTTTCTCTCTCTCTCTCTGCATTTGTGTGTGTTCTATTGTTTGGGGCATTTGAAAGTCCACAAATGATAAAAGCAGAACAAGATCCATTATTAGGTAATGCCGTCTAGATCAATCTTGCCCAGTATATAAAATCTTCCTCAGTGCGCCAGTCACAAACCCTCAAGGATTAGTAGAGAAAGAGAAGTGGAAGGTTAAAACAGCCGCCTCCATAACGTTGCAACAAGCTTAGTAGCTACTGTCCAACCACTACAGAAATACCCAGCAAAACAACTCAAGGAAGACACGTTTCAAGTTGCAAGGAGTCGTGTCAGCTGCCTGATTCCTTCCAACTTGTAGCAGAGAATACATTCTGCCAGATTTTTCCAGAAGGCCAATCTATGGGGTGCAAAACAGACTGTGCAACAGTGACACCTCTGTGTTCCAACATCTTCATGGTTTGAGGTGGCCTCTGCTGTTTCCTTCGCCCATTGAATGTGCAGGCTTCTCCTTCTGCATGATGGGGGGCCTAACCCTGACTTTTTAAATCTTTTTTATTTATCCTAGACATAAATTGTTTCAACTTCTACCCTCAAAACGGTGTTATAAGGCATTGCACACCAGAACAACTAGAAACAAGGACATTTGTCTTCCCCATGCCATCACTCTAATTCCCACAACACTGACAAACTATTTAGTAAGACTGTATTACTATTATTCTTCTCATCCTTCCTATTACCTATCTCCTCCCAGTTAAGACTATAACCTTGTTGCTTGCATCTCTACGATTTATATTGTTTTATTTAGTTTCCTAGCACAGTTATGTTGATGGCTTATTTAGTATCCTGTGACTATCACTAAGTGTTGTATCTTATGATTAATGTATTTGTGATGATTATGACTACGATCATGATTATCACTTATAGCTTGTATGTACACTGAGAGCTTATGCACTGAAGACAAATTCCTTGTGTGTCCAATCACGCTTAGCCAATAAAGAATTCTGTTCTGTTTTGTTCCATTCCATTCCATTCCATTCCATTCCATTCCATTCTTCCACGCTACATTCATTCTATTCTATTCTATTCTATTCTATTCTATTCTATTCTATTCTATTCTATTCTATTCTATTCTATTCTATTCTATTCTATTCTATTCTATTCCATTCCATTCCATTCCATTCCATTCCATTCCATTCTTCCACTCTACATTCATTCTATTCTATTCTATTCCAAATTTCTTTTCTTTTCTTTTCTATTCTATTCCATTCCATTCCATTCCATTCCATTCCATTCTACTCTTCCGCTCTACATTCATTCTGTTCTGTTCTGTTCTATTCTATTCTATTCCAAATTTCTTTACTATTCCATTCCATTCTTCCACTCTACGTTCGTTCTGTTCTGTTCTGTTCTGTTCTGTTCTGTTCTACTCTACTCTACTCTACTCTACTCTACTCTACTCTACTCTACTCTACACTCTACTCTACTCTACTCTACTCTACTCTACTCCACTCCACTCCACTCCACTCCACTCCACTCCACTCCACTCCACTCCACTCCACTCCACTCCACTCTGAAAATGTAAAAGAGGTGGGGGTTTTTTATGTCTACCACTCCAAATTTAGGATGATATATAGCTTACATTCCTCACAGCCCATCTCTGGGTTCTGAAGGTGCATTGTATCTCATCCCACCACATCAAATGATTTGCAACAGTTCCAATCACCCATCTTGGGCAGCCCCGAACCCTGAAGGGGGAGTGGATTCTTGGTTGACTTTTGATGCAACCTTTGGGTTCCACAACAACAACAACAACAAAAAGGCATTTGCCTGCGGATCTAAATAGCCTTTTTTTTTTACCCCTCTGGAGGGAATTCATTCCTTGGATCTCAACCCCGACACAGAAGGAGGCTTCCTATTTATACAAATATTTGAAATGTTTTGTTTAAAAAAAAAAAAAAGTTTGCAGCCTTAGAAATCAGACCAGACAGAAAGAGAAAAAAACAACAACACCAGAATCCCGCAGGGAAACCTGATCCCAGCCGGGGGAAAAAAAAAAAACACGTGCTGCCTCTGACCGAGAAAACATCCCTTCACGAGAAAACATCCCTTCACGGGAGCGAGCGCCACAGCATGCAAAAGATTGCAAAACCAAAGAACCCGTTCCATGGGTCGATGGGGAAAGGCACGCGAGATCTTCGACGCTTCCAGGAGAATACCAAAGCGTTCCTCCAGGCCACCTCTCTGCCTTCCCGGTGAACTTCGCTTTACTCAGTTGGACAAGGCTCAGTTGTACAAAAGTACAAAACGGGTAGGGAAACCAAAAGAAAAAAAAAAAAGGAAAAAGAACAGGAAGAAAGGAAACCCCCGACTGGAATCCCTTGTCTCCTAGAGATAACTTTCAAAGGGGACTTCCTGTACTTTTGGCATGCCGTCAAGCGTTCTTCGTTTGCCAGAGGATAAGGAGGAGGAGAAGGGAAGAGACGAGATACATGTTGCAACTGTCTGCAAGGAAGACTGTAATTTGCCGCGTCGATTCCAACCCGGCACAAGTTATGGGCTTCTTTTAAGCAGCCCTGATACACCAACAGCCGTATGCCCAAGGAAATAATAGCAATAGAACAACAGAGTTGGAAGGGACCTTGGAGGCCTTCTAGTCCAACCCCCTGCCCAGGCAGGAAACCCTACACCATCTCAGAAAGATCCAACATTTTCTTAAAAATTCCCAGTGTTGGAGCATTCACAACTTCTGCAGGCAAGTCGTTCCACTTATTAATTGTTCTAACTGTCAGGAAATTTCTCCTTAGTTCTAAGTTGCTTCTTTCTTTGATCAGTTTCCACCCACTGCTTCTTGTCCTGCCTTCAGGTGCTTTGGAGAACAGCCCGACTCCCTCTTCTTTGTGGCAACCCCTGAGATATTGGAACACTGCTATCATGTCTCCCCTAGTCCTTCTTTTTATCAAACTAGACATACCCAGTTCCTGCAACCGTTCTTCGTATGTTTTAGTCTCCAGTCCCCTAATCCTCTTGGCTGCTCTTCTCTGCACTCTTTCTAAGAGTCTCCACATCTTTTTTACATCGTGGCGACCAAAACTGGATGCAGGATTCCAAATGTGGCCTTACCAAGGCATTATAAAGTGGTATTAACACTTCACGTGATCTTGATTTTATTAACTGGGTTTTATTGCTGGGTCACTTCTGACTAACAAGTTTCTTTAGTCGGCTCCATAGATTTTCCATTGGGTGAAGGTCTGGGCTATTCCCAGGCCATTCCAGCAGTGGAATAGGATTATCTTGAAACTCCCCCCCCCAAAAAAAAGAGAGGTGTTATTAGCAATTAAACCTCAAAAACAACCTCTTCCCAAAAGGTTTCCACAATTTTGGCCACTGCTGTAAAAGCAATTTTTTTTTCTTTTAATCAGAACGGAAGTGGTTGGGTGGGAAATGTACCCATTGAGGGTTTAGGGTAGAGTGCCGCTTGTACGTGATCTCAAACTGACGGATAGATGTCTCAGCGATGGAAAAAAACAAAATGAAAACTGGAAAGAACATTCAACAGAAACTTCCCATCCTTTAAAAGTTTATCGATGGCGTTCAGGTAGCACCCATGAAAGACGGTGCCACGGAGAAGGGCGCTACAAGATAGGGCCTCTGGTGGCTCAACAGACTAATACAGTCTGTTATTAACAGCAGCTGCTTGCAATTACTGCAGGTTCTAGTCCCACCAGGCCCAAGGTTGACTCAGCCTTCCATCCTTTATAAGGTAGGTAAAATGAGGACCCAGATTGTTGGGGCAATAAGTTGACTTTGTATATAATATACAAATGGATGAAGACTATTGCTTGACATAGTGTAAGCCGCCCTGAGTCTTCGGAGAAGGGCGGGATATAAATGCAAATTAAAAAAAAAATTACAAATTTTTACAAATAGCTCAAGGTAGCGAGCATATCCGAAGCACTTTCCTCCTCTTAGTTTCTCCACAACAGTGTGGGATGTTGGGCTGAGAGAGAGAATGACTGGCCCAAAGTCATCCAACTGGCTATCAGGCCTAAAACAGGACTAGAACTCACCATCTCCTGGTGATTGGCTCAGAGTCACCCAGTCGGCTTTCATGCCTAAAGTGGGGCTCGAACTCATCATCTCCTGGTGATTGGCCCCAAGTCGCTCAATTAGCTTTCATGGCTAAGGCAGGACTAGAACTCACCATCTCCTGGTGATTGGCCCTAAGGCACTCGATTAGCTTTCGTGGCTAAGGCAGGACTAGAACTCACCATCTCCTGGTGATTGGCCCTAAGGCACTCAATTAGCTTTCGTGGCTAAGGCAGGACTAGAACTCACCATCTCCTGGTGATTGGCCCCAAGTCACTCAATTAGTTTTCGTGGCTAAGGCAGGACTAGAACTCACCATCTCCTGGTGATTGGCCCCAAGTCACTTGATTAGCTTTCGTGGCTAAGACAGGACTAGAACTCACCATCTCCTGGTGATTGGATCAGAGTCACCCAGTCAGCTTTCATGCCTAAAGTGGGACTAGAACTCACCGTCTCCTGGTGATTGGTTCAGAGTCACCCAGTCGACTTTCATGCCTAAAGCGGGACTAGAACTCACTGTCTCCTGGTGATTGGCCCCAAGTCACCCAGCCAACTTTCAATCCTAAAACGGGACTGGAACTCACAGGCTCCAGTTTTCTAGCCCCCATGCCTCAACTTAAGCCAGACCAAACCGGCTCTTGAGGATGACAAAATGCTTTTGAAGTTAGAAAAGAAAACAAAAGCCACCGCCATTCATTTTCTTTGTCTTCTTAGCTCCCTTCCCTTAGAGAGAGCTCTTTCTCCACTTCCCTCCGCCTACTTTTGGAGAGAGATTAGGAAAGATTTATTTAATTGCATTAGCTTACTATACATGGGGGAGGTTGGGAAGAGCCAGGAATGAGATAAGGGAAGGATGAATGCTGTTCCAATTTGGGGTTATCAATCAATGAAGCCTTATCGAGGGACTAGGCAGATAAAATACCCACGTTTTATTTCCAGGGAAGCGGGAGAGAGACAGACAGAGAGAGAGAGAAAAAAAGAAGAAAACCATGAAAAATCCATGTTATCTCTCCTCTACAGAACTTCTAAACACTGGCTAATTTG
Organism: Ahaetulla prasina; assembly: GCF_028640845.1. Classification (NCBI taxonomy): domain Eukaryota; kingdom Metazoa; phylum Chordata; class Lepidosauria; order Squamata; family Colubridae; genus Ahaetulla; species Ahaetulla prasina. The sequence continues at coordinate 7,783,678 of NC_080554.1, forward strand.
TCTTAGCTGCTTATACTTCCAAGCCACCTTCCTATCTAACTTGATTTATCTTCCTTACAAGAGATGGAATACGCAGCTCCTAGGTACGGGCGGGAGGCTAGACAGATAATGGCCGAGAGAGATTCGTTGTTGTTGTTGTTGTTGTTTGAAAATGGCAAACAACTTTTCGTTCCTGAGATTAGGAGAAAAACAACCGAGGAAACCGGAAAAGAAGAGAAAGAAGAAACTTCTGAGTTAGAAAACTATTTTTCACTTCTGCAGGAGAAAAGGTGAAAGCCAGAGGTGGGGTTTCAGCAGGTTCTGACCAGTTCTGGAGAACCAGTAGCGGAAATTTTGAGTAGTTCGGAAAACCGGTAGTAAAAATTCTGACTGGCCCCGTCCCCATCTATTCTCTACCTCCCAAGTCCCAGCTGATCGGGAGGAAATGGGGATTTTGCAGTAACCTTCCCCTGGATTGGGGTGGGAATGGGGATTTTACAGCATCCTTCCCCTGCCACACCCACCAAGCCACGCCCACAGAACCGGTAGTAAAAAAATTTGAAACCCACCATTGGTGAAAGCCAGTTTGATCTAGTGGTTAAGGCATCGGGCTGGGAGACGGTGAGATCTAATCCCGTTTTAGGCATGAAAACCAACTGGGTGACTTTAGGCCAATCGCCAGGAGGCAGTGAGTTCAAATCCTGTCTTAGGCATGAAAGCCAGCTACTTCACAGCTGCCAATTCTTTTAACTGTTGGCCTTCGATACGCCACACTGAACTTTCCCCACGAACCTAGGATATTGATATTATTATTAGGCGTGCCATGCCCCATGAATGACAAAGGGTGGCTTGATAAAGATTGTGCAACCTTGAGACATCCGGAAAACATGATTTATGTCTCTTTGATCCTTCTGGTTTCTCAGGTAAGCATGAGAAACACTGACACAACTTTCTCCTCCTCCATCTTCTCCTTCTCCTTCCCCTTCTCCTCTTCCTCTTTCTCCATCTCCTCTTCCTCCAACTTCTCCTTCCCCTCTTCTCTTCCTCCTCCTCCATCTCCTCCTCCTCCATCTTCTCCTTCCCCTTCTCCTCTTCCTCTTTGTCCTCCTCCTCAACTTCTCCTCCTCCTGTTCCACCTCCTCCTCTTCCTCCTCCTCCTCCTCCATCTTCTCCTCCTCCTCCTTTTCTTCCTCCTCCTCCTCCTCCTCCTCCTCCTCCTCCATCTTCTCCCTCCTCCTCCTTCTCTTCCTCCTCCTCTTCCACCTTCTCCTTCCCCTTCCTCTTCTCCTCCTCCTCCTCCTCCATCTTCTTCTCCCCCTTCTCTTCTTTCTCCTCCATCTCCTCCTCCTCCTTCATCTCCTCCTTCCCCTTCCGCTTCTCCTCTTCCTCCTGCTCCTATATCTTCCCCTTCTCCTCTTCCTCTTCTTCCTCCTCCTCCTCCTTTTCAAACCTCAAACATGGATCTCCTAGCTAGCCTTTTGGCCAAAAAAGAAAAAAAAAAGAAGACGAAAAGAAATATTTTTGTTTGTTTCTTCAAAATGTCAGATGTTGAAAAGGCTACGAAATCCATCATGCTCTATTTGTTTGTTTCTTCTCAGAAGCCGCAAAGCTTGGCTTTGATCTAAGGAAGGAAACATGTGCAAGGGAAGGGAAAGGGACTGGATCAACTGCAGGGACTCATGGCTTGAGGTAGGTCCAAAATGCGTGGACAAATGGAAGCCGCCAGGATGTTAAATAATATTTATGGAATTTGCAAAGAGGGGATGAAAGAGGTTACTCAACTCCCAAATTGGCCTTTGGATTGTGTTACCCAAAGAAGGGATGGAACGGTATTGGGAGAATGCGCAACTCAGCATGCATGTCTCTGCCTGACAGGCAACTTCAAAACACAACCTCCCCGTGGAATTGTCGACAGCTTCAACAGCTTCCAAGAAAAGATGTTTTCTTTCAAGACGAGGAGAAGTAACCAAGTTTGCAAGAGAGACACTCCGCCTAACTAATTTTGCTCCGAATGATGAAGCGGCTTGGATAGCCATAGCAATAGCACTTAGACGTATATACCGCTTTTCAGCCCTCTCTAAGTGGTTTACAGAGTCAGCCTCTTGCCCCCCAACAATCTGGGTCCTCATTTAACCAACCTCAGAAGGATGGAAGGCTGAGTCAACCTTGAGTCAGTTAGGATTGAACTGCTGGCAGTAGGCAGAGTTAGTCTGCAGTGCTGCATTTTAACCACTGCCCCACCACGGCAGGCAAGCAAGCAAGCAAGCAAGCAAGCAAGCAAGGAAGGAAGGAAGGAAGGAAGGAAGGAAGGAAGGAAGGAAGGAAGGAAGGAAGGAAGGAAGGAAGGAAAGAAGGAAGGAAAGGAGAAAAGGGAGGGAGAGAAGGGAGGGAAGGAAGGAAGGGAGGGAGGGAAGGAAGGAAGGAAGGAAGGAAGGGAAGGAGAAAAGGGAGGGAGAGAAGGGAGAGAAGGAAGGAAGCAATAGCAATAGCACTTAGACTTAAATACTGCTTCACAGTGCTTCACAGCCCTCTCTAAGTGGTTTACAGAGTCAGCCTCTTGCCCCCCAACAATCTGGGTCCTCATTTAACCAACCTCAGAAGGATGGAAGGCTGAGTCAACCTTGAGCCGATGAGAATCGAACTGCAGTCAGCCGGCAGAGTTAACTTGCAATACTGCATTCTAACCACTGCCCCACCATGGCAGGCAAGCAAGCAAGGAAGGAAGGAGAAAGGAAGGTCTCAGATTAACAAAGTTCAGTCCAGTTGCCATGGTTCAACCTTTCGACACTTTTGGCCTGGATGATTGAGCCTTCGTTGACATACCTCCCTCCAGCCCCATTGTTGTGATTCGTCCTCCTCTCTCCTCCTCCTCCTCCATCTTCTTCTCCTCCTTCTCTTCCTCCTCCTCCATCTCCTCCTCCTCCTCCTCCATCTCCTCCTTCCCCTTCCGCTTCTCCTCTTCCTCCTGCTCCTATATCTTCCCTTCTCCTCTTCCTCCTCCTCCTCCTTTTCAAACCTCAAACATGGATCTCCTAGCTAGCCTTTTGGCCAAAAAAGAAAAAAAAAGAAGAAGAAAAGAAATATTTTTGTTTGTTTCTTCAAAATGTCAGATGTTGAAAAGGCTACGAAATCCATCATGCTCTATTTGTTTGTTTCTTCTCAGAAGCCGCAAAGCTTGGCTTTGATCTAAGGAAGGAAACATGTGCAAGGGAAGGGAAAGGGACTGGATCAACTGCAGGGACTCATGGCTTGAGGTAGGTCCAAAATGCGTGGACAAATGGAAGCCGCCAGGATGTTAAATAATATTTATGGAATTTGCAAAGAGGGGATGAAAGAGGTTACTCAACTCCCAAATTGGCCTTTGGATTGTGTTACCCAAAGAAGGGATGGAACGGTATTGGGAGAATGCGCAACTCAGCATGCATGTCTCTTCCTGACAGGCAACTTCAAAACACAACCTCCCCGTGGAATTGTCGACAGCTCCAACAGCTTCCAAGAAAAGATGTTTTCTTTCAAGACGAGGAGAAGAAACCAAGTTTGCAAGAGAGACACTCCGCCTAACTAATTTTGCTCCGAATGATGAAGCGGCTTGGATAGCCATAGCAATAGCACTTAGACGTATATACCGCTTTTCAGCCCTCTCTAAGCGGTTTTACAGAGCCAGCCTCTTGCCCCTCAACAGTCTGGGTCCTCGTTTTACCCACCACGGAAGGATGAAAGGCTGAGTCAACCTTGAGCCGGTCAGGATCGAACTGCTGGCAGTAGGCAGAGTTAGCCTGCAGTACTGAATTCCAACCACTGCCCCACCATGGCAGGCAAGCAAGCAAGCAAGCAAGCAAGGAAGGAAGGAAGGAAGGAAGGGAAGGAGAAAAGGGAGGGAGAGAAGGGAGAGAAGGAAGGAAGCAATAGCAATAGCACTTAGACTTAAATACTGCTTCACAGTGCTTCACAGCCCTCTCTAAGCGGTTTACAGAGTCAGCCTCTTGTCCCCCCAACAATCTGGATCCTCATTTTAGCCACCTCGGAAAGATGGAAGGCTGAGTCAACCTTGAGCCGATGAGAATCGAACTGCAGTCAGCCGGCAGAGTTAACTTGCAATATGCATTCTAACCCCTGTGCCACCAGGGCTCATGAGGAAGAGCAGCAAAAGGTCTCAGATTAACAAAGTTCAGTCCAGTTGCCATGGTTCAACCTTTCGACACTTTTGGCCTGGATGATTGAGCCTTCATTGACATACCTCCCTCCAGCCCCACTGTTGTGATTCGTCCTCCCTCCTCTCCTCAGCTGGGCCCCTCCCGTCTCCAACCGTGCCTTTTATCAGACTCCGAGTCTGATAATGAAGATGAACGGCCTGTCATGCCTCCAGCCCCCCCCCCCCGGCCCCTCCAAGTCTGATAATGAAGATGAACGGCCTGTCATGCCTCCAGCCCCCGGCCCTGGCCCCATGCCCAGAGAGGATTCCAGGAGTGAAAGGACAAGCCCGATAAACCTCACTCATACAGCGTGTGTTCCTTTGGCTCAGCCTTCAGAGCAGGAAGCCAGCCAGGTGCTGGAATTACTCGGCCCTACTCCCTCTGACCCCTCCCTTTCCCAGACGCTGACAGCAGATCCAGCTGAAGACAATTCAGAGTGGGAGGACCCTTGCTTCTGGAGATCTGAGAGGCGACGCCAGCAGAAGGAGGGGTGGGGCAGGCCTGGATAAATGCTGGGTCATGGAGCCACACCCCACAGCCTATATAAAGGACCTGCTTTTGGCATTCCAACCTTGAGTCAAGCAAAGTCTTAGCTAGTTTGCTGATATCAGACCCTATCGCTGAAGTCACAACTTGGACTCCTGCCTGCCCTGATAAACCTCGAAGGGACTTGGCAAGTTGCAGAGGCTTTGTTGCCAAGTTTGTTACAGACTTCCTTGACTCGTTGGTCGGAGTGGGAGGTGAGACACGACACCCGCCTTCCCTTTGCTTACTTGTACAATCCATCCGGCTCCAAACATTTGAAAATGATGGAATAAAGGCTGGCATCTTGGCCATCCCCGTGAGTCCTCCCGGCAGCAACGCAGGCAGTTCCAAGGCCGGACAATAAATCGTCAGCAAAGCTCAAGGATTCTCCTGTAGATCCCAAAAAAGAGAGAGAGAGAGAGAGAAATGAGAGATGCCGCTCAATGAATTTATTTATTCGGACAGAGGTATTTAACATTGCATTGCAGGATCTGCAAAATTGAAGGTGGTGATGCACACTCAGGCATTTCTCCTACGGAGTCCTTGGTGTTGTCCGAGCTTGGCTCTTGGCTTGCAGATGCTTCAGAACCCAACTGTTCTGGCCTCCCTCGCCTCTGTACAAGTGATGGCTTAATTAGCCATCACTATCAGCTCTGGCAGCAGAATAGCCAGTGTCTGCCAAGAGCCTCCGTTATCTTCCACGATGCTGGTGAGTCACAAACTTCAGCTCTAGTCAATCAGTGGATTTGCCTGTTACAAAGAGACACAGCAGCTCTGGCTGCCTTTTATATCCTGTGGGGTGTGGCTCCATGACTCAGCACTTCCTAGGCCTGCCCCACCCTTGCTTCTGTTGTTCCCTCCTCTCCTGCCTACGAAACCAAGCCTGATTGCCATCAGCTGGGTCTGCAGGCGTGGCCTGGGGGGGGGAAGAGTCAGGGGATGGAGGCCTCATTATCTCTTCCACCTGGCCTGTTTCTGGCTCCTGGAGCTGAGCCAGGCAAGCTGGTGCTCCCGAGGTAAGTCCTGACGGCCCTTCCCCCTCACTGTCCAAGTCACTTTCTGGCAGCAGGCCCGGCTCAGGGGGTGCAGACACAACACCAACTAGGTAACATTATCAAGATGAGAGACAGTGGGCTTCGCTCCCTGTTTATATATACTAGCTTGCTTTGCCAGTGTTGCTAGGGTTATGTTTTTCTTCTTGATAGTTCTCAGATCAGGGTATTGTTTTCTAATGGATTGTTTGTCTGGTGTTAATCCCTGCTTATCTGGGTACTGACCACTTATAGAGAATGTGTCCTGGTCTTTTTGTTTCCTTCTTACTTAGTCAGCAGTTAGCAGTTCTGGCGGTTTCAATCCCTAGTGTAAGTCTCCTACATGAATAGGGTGAAGGGGGTTGGACTAGATGACCTCCAAGGTCCCTTCCAACTCTGTTACTGTTACTTACTTCATTTATAGAAGCTTTGAATGCTGGAGAAAATAAATAAATAAATAGTTGTAATAAATGAGAGTCTTAGAAAGAAGTCAAAGAAGGAAGAGGAGATCCATTCTGTGCATCGTTTCGGCTAGATAAAAATGACGTTATTTTGATAATTCCTTTCTCTTTCTCTCAAACTGTTTTTAATTTATAAAGCCGTAGATGTCTCGGGGTGATCTCGGCACCGTCTGGGCGGGGGTTGTTACAAATGAAGCCAGTGAGGTGGGTTGGATAGGGGTGTGTGGGGGCCAGGAGAACAGCAAAGGAAGACGAGAAATGAATCCCCCTTCCCAATTCCCCCCCCGCCCTACAAATATATATATATATATATATATATATATATACACTGTTTTATTTCATTTTGCTTCGTCTTTTGATGGGAAGATCAGCTCCCACTCAAAACAACAGCAACATCTCTTCTGTCTGAACAAAATGGAAACCAGGAGCGTGCAAAGGCTTGCACGGGTAAAATAAATATATAGTTTTGGATGGTGGCACAGACAGCCGTGATCAAACCCCAGCCCCCGACGGAGCTATGATGGAGAACAGCTAACGCAGGCCTCCATTTGCTCTCCCTTTTCAAGGAAAGGAAAACAGGAGTGGATTGTCAAGGTAAAGGTAAAGGTTCCCCTCGCGCATACGTGCTAGTCGTTCCCAACTCTAGGGGGCAGTGCTCATCTCCGTTTCAAAGCCGAAGAGCCACAGCGCTGTCCGAAGACGTCTCCGTGGTCATGTGGCTGGCATGACTCAATGCCAAAGGCGCACGGAACGCTGTTCCCTTCCCACCAAAGGTGGTCCCTATTTTTTTTCTACTCGCATTTTTTTTATGTGCTTTTGAACTGGAAGCTTTCAAGAAGAGACTGGACTGTCATCTGTCAGAAATGGTGAAAGGTCTCCTGCTTGGGCAGAGGCGGGGGGTTGGACTAGATGACCTACAAGGTCCCTTTCGGCTCTGTTATTCTATATTCAGTGGAATAGATCACCTTCAGAAGTTGTGGGAACTTCATCCCTGGAGGCTTTCAATAAGAGATTGGACTGCCATCTGTCAGAAATGGTGAAGGGTCTTCTGCTTTTGTGGGAGGGTTGGATTAGATGACCTACAAGGTCCCTTTTAATCTGTTAAAAACGTAAAGGTTCCCCTTGCACATACGTGCTAGTCGTTCCCGACTCTAGGGGGCGGTGCTCATCTCCGTTTCAAAGCCGAAGAGCCAGCGCTGTCTGAAGACGTCTCCGTGGTCATGTGGCTGGCATGACTCAACGCCAAAGGCTCACGGAACGCTCTTCTCTTCCCACTAAGGGTGGTCCCTATTTTTTCTACTTGCATTTTTTTTTAGATGCTTTTGAATTGGAAGCTTTCAAGAAGAAACTGGACTGTCATCTGTTAGAAATGGTGTAGAATCTCCTGCTTGGGCAGAGGAGGGCTGGACTGAATGACCTCCAAGGTCCCTTCCAGCTCTATTTTTTTTTCTATTGATTGATTCAACTTAAGGAGGAACTTTCTGACAGTGAGAACAATCAACCCATGGAACAACGCCAAAGGCGCACAGAGCGCTGTGACCTTCCCACCAAAGGTGGTCCCTGTTTTTTCTACTTGCATTTTTTTACCTGCTTTCGAACTGCTAGGTTGGCAGAAGCTGGGATAAGTAACGGGAGCTCACCCCATTACGCAGCACTAGGGATTCGAACCGCTGAACTGTCGACGTCCCTTTGCATTGTCAAGAGGCACCCCCAAATAACTTGGAGGAAAACAGTCTTTTAGGACTGGCTTTCTCCTCTTTCCTAGCCCACCAAATTTGCCAATTTTAGTGGAAAGGAAGGTGAACTGGGAGCTGTTTCCATTTCAAGGTCAGCTTTTGGTTTCTTCTGCTTCTTTGTTCAGGAAACACCTGGAGTTGGGAGGTCAGTAAAAATAGGTCCCATGTGTGTGTCACGGCACCATTCCTGCCTGCTTTCCAGGTTTGTACCTTGTCAAGACGTTAAGATCAAAGGGTAGGAGGGAGGGAGAGAGGGAGGGGTGGTCCCAGTGATGGGGAGGCAAAGAAAGTGAAGCCCATCAACCATCTTGACCTCCGTTGGAGGTCCCATCACTGTAGCATGGGGCCCCATCCCAACTTACCCAAGTTAAAAAAAAAAAAAACTCAAGAAGAATAACCTCAGTGAGAGACAGGGAAATTCCAATCTGAAGTCCGGTCTCTAAATCTTTCTTTCTTTCTTTCTTTCTTTCTTTCTTTCTTTCTTTCTTTCTTTCTTTCTTTTTCTTCTTTCTTCTTCCTTCCTTCCTTCCCTGTCTGTCTTTCCTTCCTTCCTCCCTCTTCTTTTCCCCTCCAAATTTTCCTTCTTCCTTCTTTCCTTCCTCTCATCCCCATTTCTTTTTTTCCTTCTTTCATTCCTTCCTCCCTCTTCTTTTCCCCTCCAAATCTTCCTTCCTTCCTTCTTTCCTTCCTCTCATTCCCATTTCTTTCTTTCTTTCCTTCCTTTTTCTTCTTCCTTCCTTCTCTCCTTCCTTCCTGTCTGTCTTTCTTCCCTTCCTTTCTTCCTCCCTCTTCTTTCCCCCTCCAAATCTTCCTTCCTTCCTTCTTTCTTCCTCTCATTCCCATTTCTTTCTTTCTTTCCTTCCTTTTTCTTCTTCCCTCCTTCCTTCTCTCCTTCCTTCCTGTCTGTCTTTCTTCCCTTCCTTTCTTCCTCCCTCTTCTTTCCCCCTCCAAATCTTCTTTCCTTCCTTCTTTCCTTCCTCTCATTCCCATTTCTTTCTTTCTTTTTTTTCTTTCTTTCTTTTTCTGTCTGTCTTTCTTTCTTTCCTTCCTTCCTCTTCTTTTCCCCTCCAAATCTTCCTGGAAGGAAGGAAGATTTGGATGGGAAAAGAAGAGGGAGAAAGAAAGAAAGAAAAGGAAGGAAGGAAGGAAGGAAGAAAAAGAAAAGAAAGAAAGAAAGAAAGAAAGAAAGAAAGAAAGAAAGAGTAAGTTGTGTCCAAATGCTCAGCCCATTCACGATTCCACCAGAAGGAGGATATTGTCAGTGTAATCAGCTATTATTCCCCATCACTCTGGGGCCTTTTTCATTCCTCGAGAACTCTGCATTCCTTCACATATTGTCCATCTCCTCTTTGTACTCAAATACACTTCGATATGTGTGTATTTCAGTCCTGTTTTTCCCATAAAGAAACGGCCTTCAAAGCAATGTAAAAAACAGGGCTTAGGTTAGCAATGCAGGAGCTCTGGGGACATCTTCCTACATGCCCCAGACTGGGGAAACATTTTTCTACCTTTCAGGCAGGAGAGACTAAAAAGGGGAGGAAAACCCACCCACCCTTCGGTTTGAACATTCTCTCCACATATTATTTCACCCCAGCTCTCATTCTTGAATTCCGCCACAACAAAATATTCCATTTTGATTATTTGGAACATTTAAAGAGGAAGGGGGGGAAATGATAACCCCATCGTGGCCAACCATGAGATGTTATCAAGAAGGAAGGAAGGAAGGAAGGAAGGAGAAAGGAAGGAAAGAAAGAAAGATAAGAAAGAAAGAAGGAAGGAGTGAAGGAAGAAAAAGAAGGGAGGGAGGAAGGGAGGGAGAAAGAAAGAGAAGGAAGGAAGAGGGAATGGAAGGAAAGAAAAACAAGGAAAGAAGGAAGGAAGGAAGGATGAAAAAGAAGGAAGGAAGGAAGAGAAAGAAAGAACAAGAATGAAGAAAAGAAAGAAAAGAAGAAAGGAAAGAAAGAAAGAAAGATAAGAAAGAAGGAATGAAGGAGTGAAGGAAGGAAGGAAGGAAGGAAGAAAAAGAAGGGAGGGAGGGAGGGAGAAAGAAAGAGAAGGAAAGAAGGAAGGAAGGAAGGATGAAAAAGAAGGAAGGAAGGAAGAGAAAAAGAAAAGAACAAGAATGAAGAAAAGAAAGAAAAGAAGGAAGGAAGGAAGAGGAATGGAAGGAAAGAAAAGAAGGAAGGAAGGAAGGAGTGAAGGAAGGAAGGAAGAAAAGAAGGAGGGAGGAAGGGAGGGAGGGAGAAAGAAAGAGAAGGAAGGAAGAGGGAATGGAAGGAATTAAAGATAAGGAAAGAAAAAAGGAAGGATGAAAAAGAAGGAAGGAAGAGAAAGAAAGAAAGAAAGAACAAGAACGAAGAAGAAAGAAAAAGAAGGAAGGAAGGAAGAGAAAGAAAGAAAGAAAAAGAATGAAGGAAGGAAGGAAGGAAGGAAGGATGATAGAATAGTCACGGCTGTAAACTATATAAAAATAGCCCAATTCTGACCCCTTCACTCCCTCCTTTTATAGGAAGGGGTAAAAGAGTAAACCTCTACCCCCCCCCTCCACCCACCCGTAAAGTCTTCCCAGGGAATGACAGCTAAATGCAAGAAAATATTTCAGCAATCTTTTTAGTAATGAAATATGGAAAAAGTGGTGGTAGTGGGGAGGGAACGGGGTGGGGGGGGTTTTGCGATTTTTGGGAGAGCTCTTCAAATTGATGGCATATCCTTTTATCCAATTTGGAAGGGAAGGAGGTGCACAGCTGGTTTGTGACTTAAAAACCATCCCAATAAATCAAGCCCATCAAAGTCGTCAAGAGCCTCCCCTCCCCGCCAGAGTCATCAAAAGGCCCACCTCTCTCTCTCTTTTTTTTCTTCTCTCTCACTCTCTTCTTTCTTTCTTTCCTTCCTTCTTTCTTTCTTTCTTTCTTTTCTTTCTTTTTCTTTCTCTCTATCTCTCTCCCTTCCTTCCCTCCCTCTCTCTTCCTTCTCTCTTTCTTTTCTTTCTTTCTTTCTTTCCTTCCTTCCTTCCTTCCTTCCTTCCTCTCTCTCTCTCTCTCTCTCTCTCTCTGTCTCTTTGTCGCTCTGTGTCTCTCTCCCTCTCCCTCTCCCTCTTTTGGGAGTGGGGAAACTTCTATGAACTGGAACGTCTTAAGTATAAGGGCCATGATGGCTCGCCGGTTAAAGATGCTGAGCTTATCGGTTGGAAAAGCCAATAGCCCGGGTTCGAGACCCGAGCTCCATGCTACAGGATGAGCTCCCGTCCTCGCCTCAGCTCCTGCCCACCTCACAGTTCGAAAGCAGGCAAATGCGAGTAGATAAATAGGTACCCCTTCAGTGGGAAGGTAACAGTGCTCCGTGGACCTCTGGCATATAGCCATGCTGGCTACATGGCCACAGAAATATCTTCGGCTCAGCTAAGAAACAGAGAAGAGCATCGTACCCTAGAATCGGACATGACTGGACAAGGAAATATTAACCTTTGCCCTTTACGGTATAAAATCTCCTAAGACTAGCATCCTTGTTTTCTTCACCCTAGCCCAACCTTGAGAAGGAAGGCATAACACTTTACAGAGTTTTTACAGATTAACAGTGTTGGAAGGGACCTTGTAGGTCATCTAGTCCAACCCCCCACCCAAGCAGGAGACCCTAAACCATTTCTGACAAATGGCCGTCCAGTCTCTTCTTGAAAGCCTCCAGTGATGAAGCTCCCACAACTTCCGAAGGCAACTTCTGTTCCGTGGGTTGATTGTTCTCACTGTCAGAAAGTTCCTCCTCATTTCTAGGTTGAATCTCTCCTCGGTCAGTTTCCATCCATTATTCCTTGTCTGGTGCTTTGGAAAAATAGCTTGACCCCTTTCCTCCTCTCTGTGGCAGGCCCTCAAGTATTTGAAGACTGCTATCCTGTCTCCCCTGGTTTTTCTCTTCACTAGACTAGCCAGGCCCACTTCATGATGGTCTTTGGAGAAGACTTGGTGATGGAACACATGGATTTTGCATTCCAGAACTTAGATTTTTGGCATTTCCAGAGGAAAAAAAAACACGATAGAAGAGAATATTTGCAACAGGGTTGAACTGTGAGATCTGTGGTTTTCTGCCTGTCAATTGCAAATTAGAGATAGACCAACACTTTAGCTTGCTATATTTAAAATAAAATAATAATAAAAAAGGCTAGAACTAAATTAAATCAGGCTGTCTGCAGAGCGGCAGGTGACTTTTTTTTAAAAAAATAAATAAAATCTGCATGTTTTAGAGAAAGAAAAACTGACAAGAGGGGCCAGCCAAATTAGTAAGCCAAACTACGTGGGAGAAGGGGGAATTCCTTCCATCAGTAGATTTGTATTATTATTATTTTTTTTTAATTTGAAGTATGTATTGCTCTCCGTCTGAAAGCCTGCCAGAGCATCTTACAGAATCGTAAAAAACAAAAAAAAATTGCCATAAAGAAGCACAAACACAGAAAGAAGGGGGAGAGGGGAAGAAGGACGAAAAAGAAGAGGACGGAAGTCAGTCGGTTAAGTCAGGGGTCAGCGATCTGTGGCTCTTTCGCCCCTCTGCTGCGGCTCCCTGTCGTTCAAAATATGCATCACAACCGCCAATGTGCGACACAGGCTGGCACGCGATTTATTGAGCTTTTTCAACCCCCGGTAGGCCGACCATGGATAAATCCAAGTGTAAAGTCTAATATGGTTTCCAGGCCTGACACCAAGGCAAGAAAAGTTTCAGAAGAAAACAGAGCGTTTAATTCAACTACGTATGCTAGTTTTGTGGCCGCTCAGGAAATAAGTCAGGCAAGGGGAAGGGTTTTTGTGGCTCCCGGTGTTTTCTTTGTCTGTGGGAAACGGGTCCAAATGGCTCTTTGACTGTTTAAAGATTACCGACCCCTGAGTTAAGTCACATTGGATTCCTCCTTATCTGGAATCCTGCAGAGAAAGGGATGAAGTTGGTGTGAAGAGAAAAGTAGAAAACCACTTTCGTGTATGACGGTTCAAAATGTCAGCGCTTTTCTTGTTGCTAAAAAAAAAAAAAAAGCATAGCACCTGGAATAAATGCACCCAGTTTTGGTCACCACAATATATATATATATATAAAAAAAGATGTTGAGACTCTGGAAAGAGTGCCGAGAAGAACAACCAAGAGGATTTAGGAGACTGGAGAATAGAACATACGATGAACGGTTGCAAGAATCGAGTCGGTCTACTCTAAGGAAGAGAAGGGCCAGGAGTGACATGATAGCAGCCTTCCAGTTATTTGACAGTATCTGCCACAAAGAAGATGTGGGGGGGTCAACTTATTTTCCAAAGCTCCCGAAAGCAAGACAAGAAGCAATGGGTGGAAACTAATCAAGGAGAGAAGCAACCTGGAACTTAAGGAGAATCTTTCTAACCAGGAGGACAATTAATCTGTGGAACGACTTGCCTCCAGAAGTTGTGAATGCTCCAACACTGGAGGTTTTTAAGAAGAGACTGGACAGCCACCTGTCTGGAATGGGATAGGATCTCCTGCTCGAGCAGGAGACCTCCAAGGTACCTTCCAAATTCTCATGATGGTGATTTCTGGACTTGCACAAGCATTGCCAAGTGAATTCCCACCCCTTTTTTTTTCTTCTACAACGAATGCGACTTGTCTAGTTACATACACACACACATAGAGAGACAGACGTGGGGTGGGGGAAAGGCTTCAGACCCCTTTCTCGCTTCTTATCTCGCCTGGCCCTCCCACAGCTGCTTAAAATTAGGCTGGAATTTTGTTTTCCTGTCAAGTGAATTTGGACGGCTTGGCAAAATCCTTCCCTGCCGCGGCGGCTGCTCGGCCCTTTCCAAGCAAGCACTCGAGGCAGCCCTGCAAGAGACTTGATTTAAGGGAGCCCCCTTTTTGGCTGGGACGGGTTTCCGAGTCAAGAGACCCAGCTGCCAAAGAGGGTCTTGGCTGAGTTGCAGACAAAAGGGGCCTGCCGAACAGACCGGGGGCTGACCCTCGGTGGGAGGGCAGAGGAGGGGCAAAGAGGAGAGACACCCCCCCCTTCCAATCCCCCTCTACTCCCCCCCCACCCGCCCACCAAGCAATGTCTGCTCGCATTGACCCTTCGTTTACAGAGATGAAAGAAGAGACGTGACATTCTGTAGCCGAACAGATGCCGATTCTTGGCTTTGAGAGGTCGCAGAATTGACAGGGGAAATGGTCCCAGGGGAGCCAGGATAATGGAGTTCTGAAGATGGAAGACATCGACTTCCCTCTGTTCAAAGGAAGCCCTGGAATCCATCCCCCGTTTCGTGCAGGTAGACCAGAGAATCAAGTTTCCCCCATGGGAGTTAGCTTTCAGCGCTCAACGCGGTTGAGCAACAAGGGGTTCTCAAGAGTTGTTCTTCTTTTCTCGCCGGTGGGCCGAATGCTCACTTCTGGCTTTCCAACACGTCAGGCGATGGAGCCTTCGGCAAGGAGTCCATCTCGGTTGGCCTCAGGTCTCTCTCAAAGCTAAGGATGGACCTCTGACAGGGGAGCAGAGCTTCAACAATGAATCCGAAGCCTCAATTTGGCGTTCCATCCAGGGCAGCATTGCCCAGCTTTGCCCAGTCAACAGCTTGCCCGTCCATCCAAGGCAGAGGTGATTTCAAATCACGTGGCCCGCATCAACCGGAGACGAACTCGGTACCATGGAGCTAAAAATCAGAAGGCAGTCGCCTAGCACCCAGAACAGGAGTCTCCAAACTACTGTATTTTTCGAAGGATAAAACGCACCTTTCCGTCTCCCCCCTCCAAAAAGAGGGTGAAAATCTGGATGCGTCTTATACTCCGAATGGAGCCCTGCCCGGTTTCTCAAACAGAGGTTTCAGAGGCTGAAAAAAGCATCAGAAATGGAAGCTTTTTTATTTTATTTTTTTATTTGCATTTATATCCCACCCTTCTCCGAAGACTCACACTATGTGCATGGACACTCACACACCCTTACACTATGTCAAGCAATAGTCTTCATCCATTTGTATATTATATACAAAGTCAACTTATTGCCCCCAACAATCTGGGTTGTCATTTTACCTACCTTATAAAGGATGGAAGGCTGAGTCAACCTTGGGCCTGGTGGGACTTCAACCTGCAGTAATTGCAAGCAGCTGCTGTTAATAACAGACTGTCTTAGCAGTCTGAGTTACCAGAGGCCCTTCAGAAAAAAAGCCCCAAATGGAGCTTCAGACAAGAAGCCTCCAAACAGAGCTTCAGAAAAAAAGCCCCAGAGCTTCAGAAAAAAAGCCTCCAAACAGAGCTTCAGAAAAAAAGCCTCCAAACAGAGCTTCAGAAAAAAAGCCCCCAAACAGAACTTCAGAAAAAAAGCCTCCAAACAGAGCTTCAGAAAAAAAGCCTCCAAACAGAGCTTCAGAAAAAAAGCCTCCAAACAGAACTTCAGAAAAAAAGCCCCAAAACAGAATTTCAGAGGGTTTTTTTTTCTAAAGTTCTGTTTTGGAAGCTTTCAGACGCAGAAAAAAGTTTTTTCTGAAACAGAGTTTCAGAGGCAGAAAAAAAAAAGCAAAAAAAAAAAAGCAAGGCACAGAGCTCACAACCAAGGAACCTGTTGCTAAAATTCACCTCTGGGAACAACTGATTGGGGGTATTCCCCGAGGCCAATCCACCTGCCAATCAGTTTTTTTCTTATTTTCCTCCCCAAAAACTAAGGTGCGTCTTATACTCCGAAAAATACGGTACTTGGCAACTTTCAAGACTTGTGCACTTCAGCTCCCAGAATCCCCCCCGTTGAAGTCCACAAGTCTTAAAAGTTGCTAAATTTGCAACTTGAAAGTTGCCAAGTACCGTATTTTTTGGAGTATAAGATAAGTATCAGATAAAAAAATATCAAATAGCATATGAGTAAACTTAGGAAATAATTTGTATTAGATATATTTTTGAAGGAGAGGGGAATTGAGAGTGTGAATAAGCGTGGAGAGACTAGAGATTATAATTTAGGAATTATTTTAGATTATGATTGTTAGTTTTGATACCCTGCATTTTGTTCTGGGAAGTCGGGGTGGGGGGTGGGGGGTAAAGGGGAAGGGAATTGGGGGGTTGAGGTTAGTGATGGAGTGATGGTTAATGTACAGGGATTATTGAAGATGTATAAATATAATTAATGTAGGGTCGGGTCTGACCAGTTGCCATTTTAGAACGGTGGGGAGGGAAAAAAGAGAGAGTAGGAGGTAGGAAAGAGGAGAAGAGGAAGGAAGAGGGGTAGAAGAGGGAGAAGAGTGTAGGGTGGAGGGAGGAGAGGAGGTAGATAAGAGAAGGAGAGGAAGGTTTGGAAAGTAAAAGAAGGTAGAAGAGGGAAGAAGGTTAAAAAGGGGGGGGGTGACTGGGCAGGCCCGACTAATTGTATATAACTGTACATTGGATGAATTATTTGATAAGATTGTAAAAATAAAACTTTTTTATATATAAAAAAAAAAAAGTTGCTAAATTTGCAGACTTCCCCTGGCCTAGAAGGCACTTCTCTGGAATCCGAGGCAACTGGACTTCCTTGGTTTTTTTCTTTGAAGATGTTTCGCTTCTCATCCGAGAAGCTTCTTCAGTTCTGACTGAATCCTTCCATCCCCCCACTGTTCAGTTAGAGCTGAAGAAGCTTCTCGGATGAAAAGGGAAATACTTCTTCATAGCAAAAAAAAAAAAAAAAAGCCCAGTTGCCTCTTGAAAACCTGGATGACCGAGAATCTCTACTGACATTTAGCTACGCCAGAGTTGAAGAAGCTTCTTGGATGGGAAGCGAAACGACTTCAAGGAAAAAAACAACAACAGAAAGCCCAATTGTCCCTTGAGAAAGCACCTTTGGGACAACCATGACCTGGATGATCGATAACTTCCACTGACTTCTCTGGAATGTACCCTATTCTAAAAGTTTACTCAGTTAAGAGAGGAAGACTTGGAGATGGCCACAGATGTCAGTAATTCCAACAAACAGCTCTGTTTACAAGAGCAAACCGCTCCAAGGCTCCGAGAGTTCACGCTAGGTAAAAGCATCCTGGCCCAGCCAGCAAGGTGATCTCAGGTGATAGGAAACCTCACGGTCCGATTTGCTCCCGACTCCTCCACCAGTTGGACTTCGTTGGAGGGAGAGGTGGACGAAGAAGTAGGGGGTTGTAGGAGGCCAGCAGTTGGGGCGATTCAGTATTTATGACCCTGCTCATCCACGGGGGAGCTTCAAGTGGGCTTCTCGGCTGGTTGGTCGCTTGGCTCATCCTTGACGCCGCGTCAACACCCTCACCACTCGGTTCCAGTCTGTCGCTTCCTATTCTTCCAGATCGGAACAGCTAATGTGTGTCCTTGGGTGATCCTCTCCCCCTCCTTCCCCTCCTTCTCCAAAGGCAGCTGCCCCCTCACCCCCACCCCCACCCGGTCCAAACAGCCAAAGAAAACCAATGAGCTATATTTGTTTTCTCCAAAGGAGGCCAACAATGATTCCCGTAAGACTTGGCTGAGCTTCAAGAAGCCGCCTCTGTGCATATCTCAAAGCTTGCCTTTGGCGGCGTATCTGTCGGTGGTGCCGCTTTCTATATTGGATGGTATCGATACTGGGCATAAAAGGAGGAGGCATACTCCTCCTCCTCCTCTCCACAAACCCCACTCCCTTCTAGTACTGATGATGTTACCTAGTTTGGTAATGAAAGGTCTGCAAGAAAACCACCCAGCTCAGGGAGCACAGCGTCCTCCTCCTTCTCCTCCAACCCCACTCCTTTCTGATGATGTCCCCTAGTTGATTCTGATGATCTCCTGAGGGAGATCACCAGAGGGATGATCTCTCTCAGGATCATCCTTCTGATCATCAGAGGGAACTTTGAGGTGGAACTTCCGATGATGTCGCTGATGATGTCACCTAGTTGGGTCATGAAACATTTGCAAGAGAACAACCAAGCTCAGAAAACATCAAGATGTCCACAATTCAACCCTGAACAACTATTGGGATTGGGATTAGGGCCGTATCCAAATACTTCTATTAAGTAAATTTGCGAGCCTGGACATCCCCTAGTTATACGGAGTATCCTTTCTAGAATTCTCCAGCAAGCACAACCATTGTCCCTTCTCCATTTTTTGGGGAAAAACCAGCTCACAGTAAAACGGTGCCTTGGTTCTCCCTGCTAATTTACTGTGATTGTCACCGTCGTTAAGAATGGCATGTCAAAAATGGGGAGCCGACTTCTAACTGTAGGTGAAATTGTGGGTGTATTTATGGACGAGAACAATTTTTTCCCACTCTAAGGGGCGCATGTGAAACTCAAAATTGACTGCACCTGTCCAGAAAACAGATACCCAAATGAGCAACTCAGAATAAAAAGACGCTTTTATGCCAGGCCAAATTTTTTTTTTTTACTACCCTTCTTGCTTCTGATATAAAATAAATTTGTTTTTAGTGATTCTTTTTTTTTTTACTCTGCAATAGACAGACAGAATTTATGATTTATATATCTGGGTGGCCTGAAGTTTTCTTATACCATCCCTAATTATAAAAAAAAAAGTCTAAGAGTGAAGGTTGGGCGGCTGAATTAACCAGTTTGTGCAATACTTGGAATCATACGCTAAGCCGAAGAGCCGGTTTCACATAACAACGCCAAGCAAATCTGTTAACTATAAAACATAGGGTTGAAAGGGACCTTGGAGGTCTTCTAGTCCAACCCTCCGCTCCAGCAGGAAACCCTATAACATTTCAGACAAATGGCTGTCCAATTCTTCTTAAAAACCTCTAGCGTTGGAGCACCCACAACTTCTGGAGGCAAGTTGTTCCGCTGATTAATTGTTCTAACTGTTAGGAAATTTCTCTTTAGTTCTAAGTTGCTTCTCTCCTTGATTAGTTTCCATCCGTTGCTTCTTGTCCTGCCCTCAGGGGCTTTGGAAAATAGGTTGACCCACTCATCCTTATGAGTGCCCCTCATATATTGGAAGATGCTATCATGTCGCGGTGTGGCTCAGGCTGTAAGAAGCCTGTTATTAAAACACAGCTGCCTGCAATTACTGCAGGTTCTAGTCCCACCAGGTCCAAGGTTGACTCAGCCTTCCATCCTTTATAAGGTAGGTAAAATGAGGACCCAGATTGTTGGGGGGGCAATAAGTTGACTTTGTAAATATACAAATAGAATGAGACTTACACACTGTAAGCCGCCCTGAATCTTCGGAGAAGGGCGGGATATAAGTGTAAACAAAACAAAACAAAACAAAAAAAATGTCACTCCCTAGTCCTTCTCTTCCTCCTCCTCTCCACAAACCCCACTCCTTTCTGATGATGTCCCTAGTTGATTCTGATGATCTCCTGAGGGAGATCACCAGAGGATGATCTCTCTCAGGATCATCCTTCTGATCATCAGAGGAACTTTGAGGTGGAACTTCCGATGATGTCGCTGATGATGTCCCTAGTTGATTCTGATGATCTCCTGAGGGAGATCACCAGAGGATGATCTCTCTCAGGATCATCCTTCTGATCATCAGAGGAACTTTGAGGTGGAACTTCCGATGATGTCGCTGATGATGTCCCTAGTTGATTCTGATGATCTCCTGAGGGAGATCACCAGAGGATGATCTCTCTCAGGATCATCCTTCTGATCATCAGAGGAACTTTGAGGTGGAACTTCCGATGATGTCGCTGATGATGTCCCTAGTTGATTCTGATGATCTCCTGAGGGAGATCACCAGAGGATGATCTCTCTCAGGATCATCCTTCTGATCATCAGAGGAACTTTGAGGTGGAACTTCCGATGATGTCGCTGATGATGTCCCCTAGTTGATTCTGATGATCTCCTGAGGGAGATCACCAGAGGGATGATCTCTCTCAGGATCATCCTTCTGATCATCAGAGGGAACTTTGAGGTGGAACTTCCGATGATGTCGCTGATGATGTCACCTAGTTGGGTCATGAAACATTTGCAAGAGAACAACCAAGCTCAGAAAACATCAAGATGTCCACAATTCAACCCTGAACAACTATTGGGATTGGGATTAGGGCCGTATCCAAATACTTCTATTAAGTAAATTTGCGAGCCTGGACATCCCCTAGTTATACGGAGTATCCTTTCTAGAATTCTCCAGCAAGCACAACCATTGTCCCTTCTCCATTTTTTGGGGAAAAACCAGCTCACAGTAAAACGGTGCCTTGGTTCTCCCTGCTAATTTACTGTGATTGTCACCGTCGTTAAGAATGGCATGTCAAAAATGGGGAGCCGACTTCTAACTGTAGGTGAAATTGTGGGTGTATTTATGGACGAGAACAATTTTTTCCCACTCTAAGGGGCGCATGTGAAACTCAAAATTGACTGCACCTGTCCAGAAAACAGATACCCAAATGAGCAACTCAGAATAAAAAGACGCTTTTATGCCAGGCCAAATTTTTTTTACTCTGCAATAGACAGACAGAATTTATGATTTATATATCTGGGTGGCCTGAAGTTTTCTTATACCATCCCTAATTATAAAAAAAAAAAGCCCAGTTGCCTCTTGAAAACCTGGATGACCGAGAATCTCTACTGACATTTAGCTACGCCAGAGTTGAAGAAGCTTCTCGGATGAAAAGGAAATACTTCTTCATAGCAAAAAAAAAAAAAAAGCCCAGTTGCCTCTTGAAAACCTGGATGACCGAGAATCTCTACTGACATTTAGCTACGCCAGAGTTGAAGAAGCTTCTCGGATGAAAAGGAAATACTTCTTCATAGCAAAAAAAAAAAGTCTAAGAGTGAAGGTTGGGCGGCTGAATTAACCAGTTTGTGCAATACTTGGAATCATACGCTAAGCCGAAGAGCCGGTTTCACATAACAACGCCAAGCAAATCTGTTAACTATAAAACATAGGGTTGAAAGGGACCTTGGAGGTCTTCTAGTCCAACCCTCCGCTCCAGCAGGAAACCCTATAACATTTCAGACAAATGGCTGTCCAATTCTTCTTAAAAACCTCTAGCGTTGGAGCACCCACAACTTCTGGAGGCAAGTTGTTCCGCTGATTAATTGTTCTAACTGTTAGGAAATTTCTCTTTAGTTCTAAGTTGCTTCTCTCCTTGATTAGTTTCCATCCGTTGCTTCTTGTCCTGCCCTCAGGGGCTTTGGAAAATAGGTTGACCCACTCATCCTTATGAGTGCCCCTCATATATTGGAAGATGCTATCATGTCGCGGTGTGGCTCAGGCTGTAAGAAGCCTGTTATTAAAACACAGCTGCCTGCAATTACTGCAGGTTCTAGTCCCACCAGGTCCAAGGTTGACTCAGCCTTCCATCCTTTATAAGGTAGGTAAAATGAGGACCCAGATTGTTGGGGGGGCAATAAGTTGACTTTGTAAATATACAAATAGAATGAGACTTACACACTGTAAGCCGCCCTGAATCTTCGGAGAAGGGCGGGATATAAGTGTAAACAAAAACAAAAACAAAAAAAAATGTCACTCCCTAGTCCTTCTCTTCCTTAGGCTAGACAAATCTAGTTCCCTCCATCGTTCACTGTATGGTTTATCCAATGGTGGGTTTCAAATTTTTTTACTACTGGTTCTGTGGGCGTGGCTTGGTGGACGTGGCAGGGGAAGGATATTGTAAAATCTCCATTCCCTCCCCACTCCAGGGGAAGGATACTGCAAAATCCCCATTTCCTCCTAATCAGCTGGGACTTGGGAGGCAGAGAATAGATGGGGGCAGGGCTAGTCAAAATTTTTACTACCGGTTCTCCGAACTACTCAAAATTTCTGCTACTGGTTCTCCAGAACTGGTCAGAACCTGCTGAAACCCACCACTGGGTTTATCCTCCAGACCAGAAGTGATATTCAGCCGGTTCAGGGCGAACCGGTAGTAGCAACCTGTGGGTGAGGGTGGGCCTGCCCACTTACCCGCCCGGGTGCAATTCCGCCCTATATTGCTGTGGTTTCGACGCTGCACACTTGCATAGATGACGCGTGTGCAAAAGTTCCCGTGTTGTTTAACGTGGCACGCATGTGTGGACAGCGCCTCTGCGAGTGAAGCGACTGTGCAAATGTGTTTGCTCACATTTCCGGCGCTGGGCGAACCGGTGGAAGTCCACCTCTGCTTCAGACCCCTGGCCATCATTCTTGCCCTTCTTTCTAAAGAGTTTCAACAACATTTTTAAACATCTTTTTTTAAAGCCATGTTTCGCAGCTAATAGGTTGCAAACCAGGGGTGAAATGTAAAATTTCTTACTACCGGTTCTGTGGGCGTGGCTTGGTGGGGGGGGGTGGTAATGTGACTGGGTGGGCGTGGCCAACTTTTTTTTTTTTTACTTTTAAAAGCATTTTTTCTACTACTTCTTCGGTGGAAGAGATTGTAAAAAATGCTTTTAAAAAAAGACTCTGATGATCAGGCAACTCAGCTGGGATCGCCAGAGGGAAAAAAAAAGCTTTTAAAGAGTTCTGACGATCCCAACTGAGTTGCCTGATTGCCAGAACCTTTTAAAAACATTTTAAATGTTTTAAATTCAGCCGAAGAGGTTGTAAAAAAATGTTTTCAAAAGGTTCTGGCGATCAGGCAACTCAGCTAGGATCGCCAGAGGAGCTTTTTAAAAGCTTTTTTTTATTTACAACCTCTTCAGCCGAAGAGGTTGTAGAAAAAATGCTTTTAAAGGGTTCTGACGATCCCAGCTGAGCTGCGCGATCATCAGAGGCTTTTTTTAAAAAACTTTTAAAAGCTTTTTTTACTTTTAAAACTTTTAACACTTTTTTTACTTTTAAAAGCATTTTTTCTTTGCAGAAAAAATGCTTTTAAAAGTAAAAAAACCCAAAAACCTCTGATGATTGCGCCGCTCAGCTGGGGCGGAGGCGGGCAGGGATTTTTGCTACTGGTTCTCCGAACCACCTGCCGCCATCGCTACCGGATCAGGCAATCCGGTCCGAACTGGGAGCATTTCACCCCTGTTGCAAACGCTCCTGATTCAAGGCGGTTTCGTGGTTAGATTGTCATTGTGATCCTCACTGCTTTGAATATCGCCCATCGCTCGGGGAAAACCGAACGAGAGAGATTCTCTCTCCGTGATTTTTTTTTCCTTTTTTTCGGTGTCCACAAGTGGTAGCACTCAAGGATGTGACAGAACCAGAACAGAAGCTTTGTGTGTCTCCTGGAAGGAATCAAGCCAGCAGGAGGGGGAAGAAAAAAAAACAAAAACAGCCAGCAAAGAAAATCTAAAAAAAATGCTAAAGCAATATGAGAACAAGCTTAGGAAAGGAGGAGAAAAAAAAAATAAGTCTTTTTGCAAAAGGAAATACCTTCCAAAAACATGGAAGGGAGATTTGGCGTGCTTCTTGCTTTATTAAGCAAGCAAGCTTTTTTATTATATTTGGTTTAAGGAATTCAGGAAGATGTCTGTTGTAGATAGCTGGGGGTTTGCTCGGTAGCTGCCGAAGAGAAATCTGTCTTCACTTGTCTTTTTTCAAGATGAAACGAATTATAGATAGTCATTTACCTTACAACAGTTGATTTAGTGACTCTTTCAAAGTTACGACGGCACTGACAAAGGGGACTTAGGACCGTTTTTCACACTTATGACAATTGCACGTGACCAAAATTTGGCAATTGACTCATACTTATGATGGTTGCAGTATCCTAGGATCACGTGATCCCAGGGGTGAAATCTACTTACCTTCCCTACTGGTTTGGAAGTGTGCGCGCCGCGTGCGATTTTGGACCCCCTGCGCATGCGCAAAGCAATTTGCGCATGCACAGAGGGTCAAAAACAGGTTAAAAAGATAAAGGTAAAGGTTCCCCTTGCACGTACGTGCTAGTCGTTGCTGACTCTAGGGGGCGGTGCTCATCTCCGTTTCAAAGCCGAAGAGCCAGCGCTGTCCGAAGACGTCTCCGTGGTCATGTGGCCGGCATGACTCAACGCCAAAGGCGCACGGAACCTTCCCACCAAAAGTGGTCCCTATTTTTTCTACTTGCATTTTTACGTGCTTTCGAAACTGCTAGGTTGGCAGAAGGCGGGACAAGAAACAGGAGCTCACCCCGTTACACGGCAGCACTAGGGATTCGAACCGCCGAGCTGCCGACCTTTCAATCAACAAGCTCAACACCCTAGCCCCTGAGCCACCGCGTCCCCTGAAAAAACAGGTTAAAACCAGGAAGTAACGACATCCAGGCGGGTGAGCGGAGCCTCGCTCTGCCGCCGCTACTGGTACGCCTGAACGCAAACCGGTAGCATTTCACCACATTTCACAAAGGAGTAGCCAGGTTCACTGAACAACAATTTTTATGAACTTAAGAACAATGGCAAGACAGGTGGTAAAACGAAGTAAAAATCACTGAACCAATGTCTCACTTAGCAACAGAAATTTTTGGGGCTCAATTGTGGTTGTAACTCGAGGACTGCCTCTATTCTGCCTTGGTTCCCCGTGCCCAATTTTCAAGGAAATCAAAATAATTTATTCCACTATTTCTTCTCTCCAACAGCACAATCTCTCTTATTGCCGTTTACTGTCAGCGTGATTGCCAGAATATCAAAATATTTCATTACACTCCAGACATCCTAAAAATTTTTTAAAAATAAAATGAAATAATTAAAAAAAAATCATAACATGGAATTGTTTGTCAGCTTGCTTTAATTAGCCTATCTGTCTGGTCTACAGACACTGCAATATATGAGTATTTTTTTTGTTCCATTTTGTGCCGTTGTTGACTCCTGTGGATGGCTTTGGATAAGTCCCTGCAATTTTCCGAAAGGATTTCAAGAGAGGTTTTTGCCATTGCCTCCTTCCTAGGGCTGAGAAAGACGGGCTGGCCCAAGATCACCCTTGCTGACTTTGTGGCTCATCCAGAACTAGAACTCACAGTCTCCTGGTTCCTAGTCTGGTGCTTTTACCACTATACCGAACTGGCTTGTCTATATAGTTATGATTTTTTTAATTTCATTTCATTTTTTCTTAATTTTAGGATTTTGATTTCCTTGAAAATTGGGCATGGGGAACCAAGGCAGAATAGAGGCAGTCCACAAGTGAGCCCCAAAAATTTCTGTTGCTAAGTGAGACACATTGGTTCAGTGACTTTAACTTCATTTTACCACCTGTCTTGCCATCGTTCTTTTTTTTTTTTTACTGAAAAAGTTTTACAGGATTTTAACAAATATCTCCCCTCCTTCCCCCTCCCCCCACCAAATTCTTATCCAAAATGATTTGATTTTTTTACAAGTCCACCATATATGATAATAAGTAACGTCATCACAGTCACATCTCCAACATTTAGCTTGCAAATTCGGATACATACAGGCTAATTTTTTTGGATCTAAATGCCATCTATAAAACATTTTGTAGACATTTTCTCTTAATGCTTGTGTAAATTTAACATTTCTATTCCATTCCATTCCATTCCATTCTGCATTCTATTCTATTCTATTCTATTCTATTCTATTCTATTCTATTCTATTCTATTCTATTCCATTCCATTCCATTCCATTCCACTTTCTATTCTATTTCTATTCTATTCCATTCCATTCCACTTTCTATTCTATTTCTATTCTATTCTATTCCATTCCATTCCATTCCACTTTCTATTCTATTTCTATTCCATTCCATTCCATTCCATTCCATTCCACATTCTATTCTATTCTATTCTATTCTATTCTATTCTATTCTATTCTATTCTATTCTATTCTATTCTATTCTATTCTATCCTATTCTATTCCATTCCATTCCATTCCATTCCATTCCATTCTGCATTCTATTCTATTCTATTCTATTCTATTCTATCTATTCTATTCTATTCTATTCTATTCTATTCTATACTCTTATTCTATTCTATTCTATTCTATTCTATTCTATTCTATTCTATTCTATTCTATTTACTCTACTCTACTCTATACTCTTATTCTATTCTATTCTATTCTTATTCCATTTCTACAGGTATCCTATCCTATCCTATCCTTCTATTATTAATTCTATTCTATTCTCTATTATAATTCTATTCTATATTTTAGATTCTGATTCTGATTCTATTTTTATTTCTATTTCTATTCCTATCCTAAGATATGATGGCACAGTGATTAGAATGCAGGATTCAAAATTGCTCGGTTCACGGTTGGCCTGCAAAGCCCAGAGACCCAATAAGGAGAAACATTACAGAAAGAGGCTGCAGGGGAAGAAACGCAGAGACCCAAACGGGGCCTCCTCTACTCCTCAGCCAAGGAGAAATGGCACAGCTACATTACACAGGGTCAACAGCTTCCTGCCTGGGAAATGAAGGAGAAGGGAATGCCAGCTGAGGAACCCGACGAGAGGCCAGAGAATGGGGGGAAAACGCATCCACGTGTTCCCAAGCTTGCCAGCATGGAAAGGAATCGGTGGATGAACAGAGCTTCAGAGGACACCTGGGCCCAAAGTCCTGTTTCTCATCTCCACAGTGTTTTCTTCTCCAGGGGAAATCTTCTCTATTCCAGACTCGTCCCTTGAGAACTTTAGGAATTCTGCAGAGCATCTTTTGCCGATTGGCCTTATCAGATTAATAAGAGTAGGAAGGGACCTTGTAGGTCATCTAGTCCAACCCCCTGCTCAAGCAGGAGGCCCTACCTACACCATTTCTGACAGACGGCAGCCCAGTCTCTTCTTGAAAGCCTCCAGTGATGAAGCTCCCACAATTTCTGAAGGCAACTTGGTTGATTGTTCTCACGGTCAGAAAATTCCTCCTTATTTCCAGGTTGAATCTCTCCTGGATCAGTTTCCATCCATTATTCCTTGTTTGCCCTTCAGGTACTTTGGAAAATAGGTTGATCCCCTTCCTCTCTGTGGCAGCCCCTCAAATATTGGAAGACTGCTATTCTGTCTCCCCTGGTCCTTCTCTTCACTAGACTAGCCATGCCCAATTCCAGCAACCGTTCATCGTATGTTTTAGCCTCCAGTCCCCTAATCTCCTTGGCTGCTCTTCTCTGCACTCTTTCTAGAGTCTCAACATCTTTTTTATACTGTGGTGACCAAAACTGGATGCAGTATCCTAGGTGTGGTCTTACTAAGGCTTTATAGAGTGGTATTAGCACCTCACATGATCTTGATTGTATCCCTCTGTTAATGCAATTTAGGATTGCGTTGGCTTTTCGGCTGCCACTGCACACTCTTAACTCATTTTTAACTGGTTGTCCACTAAGTCTCCAAGATTCCTCATCATTTTTAATATGACAGAGAAACTGAATTCCTTCTATTTCTTTCTCCTTTAGGATGAGACTATGGCCACCTCAACTGTAAAAAAAAGTCGTGGAGACTCTAGAAAGAGTGCAGAGAAGAGCAACCAAGATGATTAGGGGACTGGAGGCTGAAACGTATGAAGAACGGTTGCAGGAACTGGGTATGTCTAGTTTAATGAAAAGAAGGACTAGGGGAGACAGGATAGCAGCCTTCCAATATCTCAGGGGCTGCCCCAAAGAAGAGGGAGTCAAGCTATTCTCCAAAGCACCTGAAGGCAGGACAAGAAGCAATGGGTGGAAACTAAGCAAGGAGAGAAGCAACTTAGAACTAAGGAGAAATTTCCTGACAGTGAGAACAATTAATCAGTGGAACAATTTGCCACCAGAAGTTGTGAATGCTCCAACACCGGAAATTTTTAAGATGATGTTGGACAACCGTTGGTCTGAAGTGGTGTAGGGTTTCCTGCCTAAGCAGGGGGTTGGACTAGAAGACCTCCAAGGTCCCTTCCAACTCTGTTATTCTATTCAACCTTTCGCCGGGAATTAAAAACTCACTTATTTATTCAAGCGGGACTGGACTGATTTTTTAAATTTTAAATTTTAAATTTTTAATCCTTTGTAATTTTATATGGGGTATTTTAGGTTAGGTCAATCTGACGGTTTTAATTCGGCCACTATTGAATAGGTATTTTAAATTGATATTTTAACTTCGTATACTTACTGTTTTTATCTTTGGCTGTACACCGCCCTGAGTCCTTCGGGAGAAGGGCGGTATAAAAATTTAAATAAATAAATAAATAAATAAATAAACTAACATTCTGCAAGATCCATAGGGGACAGGATAGATATATTTTGAGAGTCTTCTAGGAAAGGGTAAAAGAACACCAAACTTTTGTTGCTGTTTTAAGATGGGCCTCTGTGGCTCAGACTGGTAAGACAGTCTGTTATTAACAGCAGCTGCCTGCAATTACTGCAGGTTCAAGTCCCACCAGGCCCAAGGTTGACTCAGCCTTCCATCCTTTATAAGGTAGGTAAAATGAGGACCCAGATTGTTGGGGACAATAAGTTGACTTTGTATATAAATATACAAATAGAATGAAGACTATTGCTTGACATAGTATAAGCTGCCCTGAGTCTTCGGAGAAGGGCGGGATATAAATGCAAATAAAAAAAAAAAAAGACACGGGATATTGGATTTATCCTGCATTGTTTATCCCAAGGGTGCCTTCCCCCCCTCCCCTAAATGCAGTTGGACTTTCTTGGTTTTCCTTTTCCTGAAGATATTTTTGGATGACCAGCAAAATGTTTTTCAAAGGAAAAAAAAAACATCAAGAAAGTCCAGTTGTGTGACCTCTCTGGTTAAAAACATTTTCATCAACTTTTGTCGTACGTTGCTACACTTCCTTATCTCGATACATATTTACACTAATTATCACAATTCAAATACGTGTATTCTTTCATCCGTATAGGTTATATCCATCTCTAATTCAATCGTATCTATCATAACAAATCATAACAAATGAGCACCCTAAATGAGCACCCTAAACCCTAACCCTAACCCTAACCCTATCCCAGCATTTCTCCTCCTTTCCAGCCAATAATAAAATTTGTCCCAGATTTCGTAATGCTCTGATTCGTTCTTATCTTTAAGTTCCAAGGTCAGTCTGTCCATTTCCACCCAAATTAATATTTTAGCTAACCCTAACCCTAACCCTAACCCTAACCCTAACCCTAACCCTAACCCTAACCAATCATCCACCTGGATGATTGAGAATCACCATAGAAAGTCATGTAAGGATCCAATCTTACCGCCAAAAAATTGACGTGTATGTATCTGAATTTGCAAGCTAAATGTTGGAGATGTGATTGTGATGATGCTACTTATTATCATATATGGTGGACTTGTAAAAAAATCAAAGCATTTTGGATTAAAATTTGGTGGATTATGCAAAACATTTTGAAGAAGAAGATAAAATTTACCCCACAATTGTTTTTATTGGGTATAACTACAGACTGTACATCAATGGAGACTAAATTAATTTTAAACTTAATATCAGCAGCCAGACTACTGGTAGCACAATACTGGAAGAAGGAACAACTGCCTACTATTGAAGAGTGGACACTAAAAGTAACGAACATTTGCTAGACCAATTCTGGAATACAGCTCGCCTGTCTGGAACCCATACCACATTTCAGACATCAGTACAATTGAACGTGTCCAGAAATATTTTACAAGAAGAATTCTCCACTCCTCTGAATACAACAAAATACCTTATGCCACCAGACTTGAAATCCTGGGTTTAGAAAACTTAGAACTATGCCGCCTTCAGCATGACCTGAGTTTAACTCATAGAATCATCTATTACAATGTCCTTCCTGTTGAAGACTACTTCAGCTTCAATCGCAACAATACATGAGCACACAATAGATTTAAGCTTAATGTGAACCGCTCCAATCTTGATTGCAGAAAATACGACTTCAGTAGCTGAGTTTTTAATGCTTGGAATGCACTACCTGACTCTGTGGTCTCTTCCCAAAATCCCCAAAGCTTTAACCAAAGACTGTCTACCATTGACCTCACCCCATTTCTAAGAGGTCTGTAAGGGGCGTGCATAAGAGCACCAGCATGCCTACCCGTTCCTGTCCTATTGTTTCCTTTCGTTATATCCAATTAATATAGTTTTTTCATACTTATGATCAGTGGTGGGATTCAGCCAGTTCGCACCACTTCGGGAGAACCGGTTGTTAACTTTCTGAGCAAGTTTGGTGAACCGGTTGCTGGCAGAAATCATTAGGGCAGAGAAACGGTTGTTAAATTACTTGAATCCCACCATTGCTTGTGATTATATATATGCTTATATATAGTATAGTTATTTCGTGCTTATGCTTATATATACTGTTGTGATAAAAGAAAGAAAGAAAGAAAGAAAGAAGCGAGCAAGCTTTAAAATGGAAAGAACTTCTATCCCTTTCCACTCGATTTTGCTCTCCTTGTTTGTTAATGCGCAGCACCGCTCGTGTCCTGGGCTGTACGCCGCCTGGCTTGGCTCCCCTTTTTGTACCCCCTAGCTTCACTTCAGCCATGATGGGGAGGGGGGGCGGGGGAGAGCCCTGACTCAGAAAACCCATGAACTGTTTGAGAAAGGTCAGCTGGCAGACTTTCGCCCTCCTCCCTGGTTCGAATTGGGCGGTGCGGCAGCCCCCTCTGATGGCTGAGTGGCAGATTTTCACCAGGGCAGAGTTGGAAACCCTTCCAGCTTTTC
Source organism: Ahaetulla prasina (assembly GCF_028640845.1). Lineage (NCBI taxonomy): Eukaryota > Metazoa > Chordata > Lepidosauria > Squamata > Colubridae > Ahaetulla > Ahaetulla prasina. The sequence goes on from NC_080554.1 coordinate 7,813,954, forward strand.
AAGACTAGACGAAGAAGCTTTAGGGATGCGGGGTTTGAAAAAGGAACGGGACCGGTTGCATCTTCTTGCTAGGCACTTCAGGTGGAGGAGCTTCCAGTCCCAAGGTATCTCAGGAAAATTAGTCTCGGGAAAGCGCTTGGATACCACGAGACATCTGGAGGAAAACAGCTGGGAAGACCAACCAGCAATATATTCTCTCTTGCCCTTTCCATGAAAATCTGACTTGCAAATGTAATTTTCCCTCCCTTCTCTCCTATCTTTTCTTTTCCTCTTATATATCTTTTCCCTCCTCCCCTCCCTCCCTCCCTTTCCTCCTCCCTTCCCCATTTCCTCTCCTTCTTTCCTTTCTTCTCCTTCCTTCCATTTCCTTTTCTTTCCTTCCTTTCTTCCTCTCCTTTCTCCTTTCCTCCTCCTTTCCCCATTTCCTTTTTTCCTTCCTTTCTTCCTCTCCTTCCTTCCCTCTTCCTCTCCTTCCTCCTTCCTTCCCCCATTTCCTCTTTCCTCTTTTCCTTCCTTCCTTCCTTTTCTCCTCTCTTCTTCCTTCCTTCCTTCTTTCCTTTTTTTTTTTTATTTGCATTTATATCCCGCCCTTCTCCGAAGACTCAGGGCGGCTTACACTATGTCAAGCAATAGTCTTCATCCATTTGTATATTATATACAAAGTCAACTTATTGCCCCCCCCAACAATCTGGGTCTTCATTTTACCTACCTTATAAAGGATGGAAAGCTGAGTCAACCTTGGGCCTGGTGGGACTAGAACCTGCAGTAATTGCAAGCAGCTGCTATTAATAACAGACTGTCTTACCAGTCTGAGCCACAGAGGCCCTTTTTGCTTCCTTCTTCCTTCCCTCCCTCCTATTGGCAGTAAATGTCACTATTTAAATATTTCTTATACATTTTCTTTTCCTCTCTGGAGTCTCTCCACATTTTATACTATTTTATTTAGAACAAATTTCTCGCTGGCTTAAAGGAAGGAGTTATGGGGACAGCATGGCAAGAGAGAATAACTCCCCGAGTCAGTTATCCCCGAACGATACAAATCTATTGTGTCTGCGCCCCCCAGAGCCAGCCCTCCTGCCAGAAAGTGACTTGGAGCCGGGCCCAGGGTACCCAGGGTATCCTCTCTTAACCATCCTTCCTCTCGCGCCTTCTAAGGTTTGTTTTAGGAATTTTTTTTAAAAAAAACGCAAACACATCCTTTTTCTCTCACAGGAAAGCTGTTTTAGCATTTTTAAACAGTTGGCCTTCCCTTTCCTGGACCACTTCTTCATCCTGACTTAATCTCACCTCATTTCGGGGCCACCCAAAGAAATTGGCGGGGTCAACATCGACCCTGCTTCAATTAAAAGGGATTTTGAAAGTGACGGTTGTCCTTGGTTTTCTCCTACCCTGGGCCAATTCTGCTATCCATCAGTTCCCTGGCTTGCGTTTACAGGAGACAAGCACTCATGCAAATGAAGATAAACGAGGGAAGGGAAAAAACAACAACAACAGTAAAGTTCCGTTTAGCAAGCCCATCCAAAACTCCTTTTCTCTCTTCTTTTACACTCTCTTGCACTCTTTCCAAAACTCTTGCTGTCTCAGACACAACTGTTAGTCGTTTGGAGTTCATTTGGAGGGATTTCGGTGAGACTCAAAAGACTGGCCAGACTTTCCTGAGAAAGGAAAGCGCTGGGTTCAAATCAGGGGGAAAAAAAGCAATCTGACCGTGCAGCAGGAAGAAAGAAGCTGGTTTGTTTTCCTAGCAGAAGACAATTCCTAAGACCAAAGGAAGAGAAGTTGCCTTCAGAAGTTGTGGGAGCTTCATCCCTGGAAGCTTTCAAGAAGAGGACACTGGACTGCCATCTGTCAGAAATGGTGTAGGGTCTCCTGCTTGGGCGGGTGTGTGTGTGGGTGTGTGATGACCTATAAGGTCTCTTTCAACTCTTTTAATCTGTTAAAAAAGTAAAGGCTCCCCTCGCACGTATGTGCTAGCCGTTCCCGACTCTAGGGGGCGGTGCTCATCTCCATTTCAAAGCCGAAGAGCCAGCAACGTCCGAAGACGTCTCCATGGTCATGTGGCCAGCATGACTCAACGCCAAAGGCGCACGGAACGCTGTTCCCTTCCCACCAATTTTTGTTGGTCCCTATTTTTTCTACTTGCATTTTTTATGTGCTTTCGAACTGCTAGGTTGGCAGAAGCTGAGACAAGGAACGGGAGCTCACCCCATTATGCGGCACCAGGGATTCGAACCGCTGAACTGCCAACCTTTCGATCGACAAGCTCAGTGTCTTAAGCCACTGAGCCGCTGAATCCCTCTTTTTAATCTATTAGGTATCTGTTAAGACAGGGATGCCATAAAGGTGTTTTTTTCAAAAAAAGGCAACTGGGCTTGTTTGTTTGTTTGTTTTCCTTGAAGACGTTTCGCTTCTCATCTGAGAAGCTTCTTCCGTTCTGACTGAATGGTGGAGGTTGGAAGGTGGGGGGGAAAGGGGACTTTCTTGAGGAAAAAGAAGAGATGGATGGCCATGAACGTCAATGGGAGCGGGGAAAAAGTTACAACTTTGTTTTTCATTTATTTTATTTTATTTATTTATTTTATTCAATTTTTATATTGAATCCTAACTGAAATGTAGCTTTTCTTTCCATACTCTATTTAAGCAGCAACGGAAGGGATGGCTTCTAAGATTCCGAAAAGATTTGTGGCCTTCAATAAATCTCATTTTCTGAAAGTATTAGGCCGTGATACAAAGGCTATTCTCTTGCTATTGACTTGCGAATTAATGAAGTAGCATGCGCATCGCTCTATTGGGTTGTGGTTTTTTTTAATGTTTTCTGACAGTAAGCATTATGGAGCTGAGCATTATTGGCCTCCTTTTATAATGCAATCCATATCTGTGTAATTTATGCATCTGTTTTATTTATTTTTCTGAGCAAGAGACCACAGGTTAATTAAGGGTTGTTGTTATTTTTTTTGGGTGAGTGCGTGATTTGGACAATGACAGGGAGATAGGGGAAAGGAAGGAAGGAAGGAAGAAACAAAGAATGAAAGAAGGAAGGAAGGAAGGAAGAAAAAAGAACTAAAGAAAAGAAGGAAGGAGGAGGAGAAGGAGAAGGAGAAAGAAAGGAGAAAGGAGGAGAAGGAGAAGGAGAAGGAGGGGAGAAAGAGAAGGAGAAAGAAGGAAGGAAGAAAGGAGAAAGGAAAGAAGGAAGGACAAAAGAAGGAAGAACGAAAGAAAGGGAGGGAGGAAGAAAGAATGAAAGAAAGAAAGAGAGATGGAAGGAAGGAAGGAAGGAAGGAAAGAAGAAAAAAGAAAGAAAGAACTAAAGAAAGAAGGAAGGAAGGAAGGGAAAGAGAGAGAGGAGAGGGAGGGAGGGAGGGAGGGAGGGAGGGAGAGTGAGCTGTTCTCACCCCAAACATAAACTCAGAAATACTCCTTCCAAATGAATTGACCAATTCTAAAGTGAGGTGGAAAACAGGAGCTGATTTTCAGAGACAGCAAACTCTTTGGAAACTGGAGGACAGTTGCATAATATGTTTTGAGCATCAAAAGTGACCAGTCTCATGTCGCCCGGCTTCGTTTATTTAACCCGTCCCGAGACTGCAGCACAAACTTTCCAAAACTTTCCAACGGAATCTGTAAGCATCTGGCCAAAATATCTCAGCAGGAGCAGTGAAGAAGGAAGGAAACATGCCTGGGCTTGTTCATCCAGAGGCTTTTCTGGTCTGGAGAGGTTCGTTTCCAGAGAATGGGAATCGTGCCTGGATTGGAGTCTGTCGACTGCCTGGAAAAATGTCTTGGAAGTGCTACTTATATCAAGTACTGGAGCTGGGAGGATGAGATTGAGGAGAAGGAGAAAGAAAAGGAGAAAGAGGAGAAAGAGAAGGAGAAGGAGAAGGAGAAAGAGAAAGAGGAGAAGGAGAAAGAAGGAGAAAGGAGGAGAAGGAGAAGGAGGGGGAGAAAGAGAAGGAGAAAAAGGAGAAAGAGAAGGAGAAAGAGGAGAAAGAGAAGGACAAAGAGAAGGAGAAGGAGAAAGAGAAAGAGGAGAAAGAGAAGAAAAAAGAGAAGGAGAAAGAGAAGGAGAAAAAGAAAGAGAAGGAGAAAGAGAAGGAGAAAGACAAGGAGGAGGAAGGGAAGGAGGAAAGGGAGGAGGAGGAGTAGACAGGTGAGAAGGAGAGGGAGAAAGAGAAGGAGGAGACAGATGAGAAGCAGAAGGAGAAAGAGAAACAGGAGGGGATAGATAAGGAGGAGGAGGAGAAGGAGAAGAAGGAGACAGATGAGAAGGAGAGGGAGAAGGAGAAGGAGAAGGAGAAAAAGGAGGGAGAGGAGGAGAAGAGGAAGATGATGGTGGTTTAGGATAGTTTTATCAAAGAGCCTCCTCCTCCTCCCCCTCCCCCTCCTCCTCCTCCTCCTCCTCCTCCTCCTCCTCCTCCTCCTCCTCCTCTACACATTGATATGCTTGGGCAGGTGACTCAATAGAAGTATCCAGCTAGAATACAATTCAATCCTAATAAAATGGTGAATCTCCAGAGGAGCCGCTCCCCCCCCCCCCGCCAAATCGAAAGAAAAAATGAAAAGAAAACCACTGGATAATCCCGAGGCCATTCCTTTGCCTCCCATCATCAGGACCAAGCAAATATAGCCAAGGAACCGGAGCACGGGGGCCTCTCGGGCCACCGTTGCTCTACAACAGCTGGAATCTGTACGGATGCAGGGTGGGGGTGGGGAATAAACAGCTGCCAAAATTAGATAACCGCCCCCCCCCCCGACCTCTCGTGTGGTTTGTTTTTCTTTAAAATCTTCTTTTAAAACCATCTCAACCAGGGACCCTCGGCGTGCCTGATAGTGGGGAATGGTCTTCTCGGTGCCCAAAAGGAGATTTTTCTCCATTCCTCAGATTTAATTTGGGGTGGGGGGGGAATGACCACCCCTGTCTCTCCATTCCCCCCTCACCTGCCTCCTTGCTAAACCCAAACCTCCAAAACGTTATTTTTTTTCCCTCAATATGAAACTGTCACTTGATGCCTAAATATTTTGCTTCTCCTTTACAGGAGCCCCTTGGGGAAATCTGGCTGGTTAGAGGGTGGGTGGGTGGGTTTGAGCTGTTTGTGTGTGTGTGTAAGAAGGGAAAAAAAACATGTCCTTAAAAGGAACAGAACTCTCCCTTTCTTCCCCTAAAAATGATTGATGGTGCCACCTTACGAGATGGGAGGAGGAGGAGGAGGAGGAGGCGGAGGGCTTGCTGAAAGTTACAGGACTGTCTCTTGTGCGAAGACAAGGAAGTGAAGCAGAAGACTTGCAATTATGGGATGCGTGGATGGTGATCCAAGGACCTTGAAGGGGTGGCAAACAGCTGTGGTGTGCCAGAAGAAGCCAAGCAACCTAACCACCTACCAACCTAGGAACCTACCTACCAACCTAACTACTTATCTATCTACTAACCTACCAATCTACCAGTCTACCAACCTACCTATCTATCTACCAACCAACCTACCAATCTACCAACCTACCTATCTATCTACCAACCTACTAATCTACCAGCCTACCAATCTACCAACCTACCTACCTATCTACCAAACTACCAACAAACCCATCTACCAACAAACCAATCTACCAACCCACCAACCTGCCAGCCTGCCAATCTACCAATTTACCAATCTACCAACCTACCTATCTACCAGCAAACCAATCTACCAACCTACCAATTATCTACCAACCTACTAATCTACCAGCCTACCAATCTACCAACCTACCTACCTATCTACCAAACTACCAACAAACCCATCTACCAACAAACCAATCTACCAACCCACCCAGCTACCTATTTACCTATCTACCAACCTACCAACCTGCCAATCTACCAATTTACCAATCTACCAACCTACCTATCTACCAGCAAACCAATCTACCAACCTACCAATTATCTACCAACCTACTAATCTACCAGCCTACCAATCTACCAACCTACCTACCTACCAATCTACCAACCTACCCATCTACCAACAAACCAATCTACCAACCCACCCAGCTACCGATCTACCTATCTACCAACCTACCAACCTACCAACCTGCCAATCTACCAATTTACCAATCTACCAACCTACCTATCTACCAGCAAACCAATCTACCAACCTACCTACCTACCTATCTACCAAACTGCCAACCTACCAATCTATCAACCTACCTATCTACCAATCTACCAACAAACCAATCTACCAACCTACCTACCTATCTACCAACCAATCTACCAATGTACCAACCTACCAATCTAACAACTTACCTACCTATCAAACTACCAACCAACCAATCATCTAGTTTCACCAATGACATGAGGTGATGACAATCTTTTGAAAACCATTTGTCTGAAATGGTATATGGTCTCCTGCTTGAGCAGGGGCTTGGACCAGAGGACCTCCAAGATCCCTTTCAACACTATTATTTTATTTTCTAGTTGTGGGTACTCCTACACTGGAGGTTTTGAGGGCTCCTTGGTGCTCTCTGAGCTTGCTTGTTTTCTTGCAGACATTTAATTACCCAACTAGGTAACATCATCAGCACTATGGGGTAATGAAGCATCTGCAAGAAGACAAGCACATCAAGGAACCCCTCCTGTCAGCCCTGAGCTGCAAATATTCTCTTCTTTTACTACTGGAGGTTTTTAAGGAGAGATAGGACAACCATTTGTCTGAAATGGTATAACGGTTCCCTGATGGATCAGGGGGTTGGACTAGAATACCTTCAAGGTCCCTTTCAGCTCTGTTATTCTGTTATGACCAACGGACAGCGACAAAGCTTTTCATCTCAAAGGAGTGAAGTGTAGTAAACAGAGCATCTTAACTCGATGCTCATTTTCCGCCAAATTTGAGTTGAATTTCACTCATGCGAAGCAAAGCTAGTCCAACCTCTGTCCTATCATTCCTTGGCCATCTTTCTTTAACCGGATTTTTTTTGAGAGAGAGAGAGAGAAGCAACGGAACACTTAAATGGTTGATTCCAGCTTTCCTTTGGCAGCTCTTCATGCCAGTCTTCGTTTTGGGATGAAGGGACCAAAGTTTATTTATCCAGCAGAGCAGAGTGTGAATTGGAAGACAAGGGAATCTTGTGGCAAAAAGCTGTTTTAATGGTGGTTATTGAGTCCATAGTAACGAAGATACCACGCTATAAAATAGATGTTGAGACTCTGGAAAGAGTGCAGAGAAGAGCAACCAGGATGATTAGGGGACTGGAGGCTAAAACATACGATGAACGGTTGCAGGAACTGGGCCTGGCTAGTCTAGTGAAGAGAAGGATCAGAAGAGACAGGATAGAGGGGTTCCAATATTTGAGGGGCTGCCACAGAGAGGAAGAAGAGGTCAAGCTATTTTCCAAAGCACCTGAAGGCCAGACAAGGAACAATGGCTGGAAACGGAACAAGCAGAGATTCAACCTAGAAATAAAGAGAAATTTTTTGACAGAAAATTCCATTAACCAGTAGAACTGCTTGCCACCAGAAGTTGTGGGTGCTTTTTAAGAAGAGATTGGACCGCCACTTATCTGAAATAAGTCTACTGAAGCTAGTCTAGGGAAGAGAAGGACCAGGGGAGACATGATAGCAGTCTTCCAATACTTGAGGGGCTGCCGCAGAGAGGAGGAAGGGGGTCAAGCTATTTTCCAAAGCACCTGAAGGCCAGACAAGGAATAATGGATGGAAACTGATCAAGGAGAGATAGATTCAACCTGGAAATAAAGAGAAATTTTCTGATAGGGAGAATAATCAACCCATGGAACAGAAGTTGCCTTCAGACGATGTGGGAGCTCTGAGGGGAATGTAATTAAGAAAATATTAGAATGTGCAGAAATGGACAGATTAATGCTCACTATTAAGGATAAAGGAGGAACTGAATATTTTTTGATATGGGACATACTGTATCAATGGCTAGATAACAGAAACAGAAGTTAGAAAGGAGGAGATAGAAAAAGAGGAAATGGTAAAAGTAGAGAGGTGTTAAAGAAGATGTTAAGTATTGTTACTATATTATTATGCTATTATATTATTCATATGATGGAGATGAATTCCTTATTTCATTCTATTCTATTCCAATTTCTCTTCTCTTCTCTTCTATTTTATTCAATTCTGTTCTTTATTTCATTCTTATATTCTATTCCAATTTCTATTCTATTCCAATTTCTATTCTATTCTATTCTATTCTATTCTATTCTATTCTATTCTATTCTATTCTATTCTATTCTATTTTATTCTATTCTATTCCTTATTTCATTCTATTCTATTCCAATTTCTCTTCTCTTCTCTTCTATTTTATTCTCTTCTGTTCTTTATTTCATTCTTATATTCTATTCCAATTTCTATTCTATTCTATTCTATTCTATTCTATTCTATTCTATTCTATTCTATTCTATTCTAAACATAACTATATCCAGAACACACACTGTTTGATGGAAATTGAATGTTATATATATTTAAAAAACATTAAAACAGAAAAAAAAGTTTCATTACTGGAAGCTTTTAAGAAGAGTCTGGACTGCCATCTGTCAGAAATGGTGTAGGGTCGCCTGCTTGGGTGGGGGGTTGGACTAGATGACCTACAAGGTCCCTTCCAACTCTTGTTATTCTGTTAAGGGCAAAAATCTGATTATAACTGGGGGTAGGCTAACGAGGATGTTTTCTTCCTTGAGACAGCTGCTTGTTCAAAAATCTCCCTGATACCGCACGACTATTTTTAGCATCTGAGAAAAATTGATATGTCCATCATATCAAGTTAGACCCATCGGAGGTTGCAAACTCAGGTCTCTGGACAGTTTTAACTACCTTCCTTTTCTTGACGTGGAAGTGTTTTCTTGCATATTAAACAGGGAAGCGCACGTCCTCAGGGGATAGATTCAAAGAAGAGTTATTTCTACTCAGGTATAATTCCCAACAGAAAGACTTCTGGCTTAAAGTCAGTATGGGTTTTTTTGATCATTTTTTCCCAGCCACGTGTGCGTTTTAGTCCAGTATCTTTTTGCTTCAACGCCATGACCACCACCTGTGGTAATATGATCCAGGTGTCTGATGACACATCCAACATTTTTCAGATTTGTCCTTGAACATTCTAGCAATTCTTGTCGGGAGGGTAAATGCCACCTGTAAAATATCTTATACAAATTATCTCTATATGCTGTAGACATTGTCATTTTATAATTATACATCCGCAATTTCTGCCAAGCCTCTAAATCTATCCCATGACCAAAATTCTTCCCCCAAGCAATCATTGTCGCTTTTACTCGTTCTTCTTCCAATTTCACCTCAAATAAGTATCCATACAATTTCTTCATCAAATTGTCATCTGAACCTGTTAAGATCTCATCAAAACTGGTGATATTACTGTAAAAGCCTTCTGTTTTAACATCTTTATTATATCTGGATTGTATTTGCAAATATGGAAACCAGTTCATTATTATAATAAGGATTCTTGACCATGGATGGATGGAGCGTCATAACACCTTGACGTAATTCAAGAAAGCAAATGGTCTACCGTATATACTCGAATATAAGCCGATCCGAGTATAAGCCGAGGTCCCCAATTTTACTCCAAAAACTGGGGTAAACTGGGGACTCGAGTATAAGCCGAGGGTGGGAAATGAGGCACCTACCGGTTGGGGAAACCCTCCCTCCCTCAGCTGAGAAGGCTGGCGGCTCCCCCGCCCCGCCCTCTCACTGCACCGGCAGGGCTTCCCCGCGCCGTCCGGTAAAATGTGAAAAAAAGAAAAAAGAAAAAAAACTCGAGTATAAGCCGTATATACTCGAGTATAAGCCGAGGGGCTTAAAAAAAAAAAAACTCGAGTATAAGCCGTATAGACCCGAGTATAAGCCGAGGGGACGTTTTTCAGCACAAAAAACGTGCTGAAAAACTCGGCTTATACTCGAGTATATACGGTATTTAAGAACAATCCTAAATGTTGAAAGCTTTCTTAGAGATAGAGATATTTCAGGACAGCCCTCATTATCTCTAAGAAAGCTATTAACATTTAGGATTGTCCTAATAGAATGGTGAACGGCAGTCTTGGAACGGTGATGCAAAATTATACAGGGGAAAGGTTAGAAAATTCTCCCACGGCTGCAAGGGGAAATTGTGGAACCACAAGGCTAAAAAGAAATGTAATCCTCGATTTACAACTATTTGTTTAGTGACAGTTCGAAGTTACTGAAGCACTGGAAAAAGTGACTGATGATGCACTTATGCACTAAAATGATGAGGGAGGGAAGGAGGGAGGGAGGGAGGGAGGGAGAGAGAGAGAGAGAGAGAGAGAGAGAGATTAGATAGAGATAGTTAGACCCTATTTCCCCCAAAATAGGACCCAACTGGAAAGTAAGTCCTGGCATGATTTTTCAGGATGCTAGTAATATAAGCCCTATCCCCAAAATAAGCCCCAGTTAAGATTGTCAGCCAGATGGGTTCATTTAGTACCGTATTTCCCCAAAAATAAAACCTAACCAGTAAATAAGCGCTAATGAGTCTTTTGGAGCAAAAATTAATAGAAGACCCAGTCTTATTTTCGGGGAAACAAGATAGATAGATAGATAAGATAGTGTTGTGACCCAGGTTCCTGGACCCGGACTCCTGGACTCGGATGATTCAGAAAGTGAGGGAGAAGACCTGGCAAGCCCTGCTTCTCTTGGGCCCTCTCCCTCCCTGGCACCCACTCAAAGGGAGGAGGAGGGGCCGGCAAGGCCTGATTCTCTCGAGCCTTCTTCTGATTTGGCAACGCCCCAAGAACAGTTTTGGAGTGATGCAAGACTGCGCAGACGTGACCGGCGCGCGCAGCAGAGGAAGCGTTGGGATAAAGCCAAGGAATGATGGTCATGCAGTGACATCTGCAGAGACTATAAATAGGAGGCGGGACTTCCTGGTTTTTTGTCTCGGACAAAGCAATGAATTTGCGCGGGCAAACTGTATCAATGGAGGGAAGAATATATTCGTGAGTAATTCTGGCCTTATCTATAATTTCCTCGTTATCTCCAGAAACTTGGCAGGCCCGTGGGTAGACGTGGCCAGGACATTTATCTATGTAAATAAAGTAGAAGAGGAGGCCTTTGACTGACTCTTTGTTGGGAGTATTGGGGGAGGGAAACAGAACAGATAGATAGATAGATAGATAGATAGATAGATAGATAGATAGATAGATAGATAGATAGATAGATAGATAGATAGATAGATAGATAGATAGATAGATAGATAGATAGATAGATAGATAGATAGATACAGTGGTGGGATTCAGCCAGTTCGCACCACTTCGGGAGAACCGGTTGTTAACTTTCTGAGCAGTTTGGCAAACTGGTTGTTGGAAGAAATCAAGAAAGCAGAAGACCGGTTGTTAAATCACTTGAATTCCACCACTGGATAGATAGATAGATAGATAGATAGATGGATGGATGGATGGATGGATGGATGGATGGATGGATGGATGGATGGATGGAGAGAGAGAGAGAGAGATGGTGATGGACATATATATAGATACACACACATACACACACATTTTTAAACCTTGAGCCATCTTTCAGTCAGAACGTCTGATAAAAGTACATATTCTGGTCCTTTTACTACACATCAGAAATTCCACTTTGAGAAAGAAACACTTCACACTCCTTTCCTGCAATCCAGAGGCCAGCTTTCATATCGCCGGTGCAATTAAAATGGTGCAATTTATTCCAAGCACACACATGAAAGCAATTTCTTGTTTTGACGTATTCATTTTCCCTAAAAGACGTGGCTTCTTAGGTGCCTTGGAAGGATGCTTCCACCCCCCCACCCCCCGTCCACCTGCTGCTATACATTACAAAACTCCCCATTTTTGTTACACGCGGTGATTAATCCCTGCCCATTAAAACGTGGAACATATGTTTTTTCCTGTCCCTCTTCCTCCTCCTGAGATCCTCACTCTGTCACCAAAGCAGCAGAACGAGTCACAGGGAACATTTTCCCAGCCGAATAATATTAGTTCCAGATGCCTCTAAGGCACATCGCTTTGTTCATCACCCCGTTAAAAAAAACAACGCATGCCATCCTGCCATGATCTAAAAACTCGGCTCGCAGGGCGGCCCCACATGCAACTTGTTGAGCAATTTGTGTGTGGGGGGGGAGGCGGAATTGCCTGACACACCTCTCTCAGCTGCGCGCTGTTAGTAGGGGACTACCTTACCAAGTAGTAGACCCGATGCATTGTTGCAATGCACCTTTGGCGCTTCGCTTCGGGGAATTCAGGTGGCTGAAGAACAGAACAGAAGAACAGAGTTGCGAGGGACCTTGGAGGTCTTCTAGTCCAACCCCCTGCTCAGGCAAGAAATCTTATGCCATTTCAGACAAACGGTTGTCCAATCTCTTCTTAAAAGCCTCCAGTGATGGAGCATTCACAACTTCTGGAGGCAAGTTGTTCCACTGATTAATTGCCAGGAAATTCCTCCTTAGTTCTAAGTTGCTTCTCTCCTTGATCAGTTTCCACCCATTGCTTCTTGTCCTGCCCTCAAGTGCGTTGGAGAATAGCTTGTCTCCCTCTTCTTTGGGGCAGCTCCTGAGATATTGGAACATTGCTATCATGTCTCCACTAGTCCATCTTTTCATTAAACTAGACATGCCCAGTTCCTGCAACCGTTCTTCGTATGTTTTAGCCTCTAGTCCCCTAGTCCTCTTTCTTGCTCTTCTCTGCACTCTTTCCAAATTTTCTACATCTCTTATAAATGTGGTGACCAAAACCGGATGCAGGGTGTCTAGGTGTGGCCTTACTTGCAAACAATATGCAATCAATGCATTTGCTACATGGGTGAGTTATATGTAGTATACAATGCAGTGGTCTGCAGCATATAATATTCTGTCCATTGGAAGATATCTCCTCCAGGTAGCAAAACTCACAGGCACCAATCAGAGGGCACATGGAGGTGGTGGGGGGGCACGACTTGGAGATTTGTCTCTCTGTGCCACTGGCCAAATTGCCTAGGAGAAACAATTCTCCAAACGTGGAGCCCTTTGTGAAACAGCGAAGAGCAAAACGTTTGTTTTCAACAGACGAGTTTGTACGGTGAACGAAGCACAAATACATGACACCTTCTGAAACTGTGCTGGCTTCTGTTCTCCTTTGGCAGAAATCCTGCATGAAAATAAACTTGCATCTGACTTTCCCTCCCCCCCAAAAAAAGAAAGACAAGGGGAAAAAAAAAAACCTTTAGGACAACAAGAATATTGTATGGATAAATGCTGCCCTCTGGATGCATCGAAGGGAAAAAACTCAGCTGCACACAAGTGTTATAAACAGACCACATCTCCCTCCCTCCCTCCCTCTCTCTCTCTCTCTCTCTCCTCTCCTTCTTCTTCTCTCCTTCCTCTGTCTCTCCCTCCCTCCCTTCCTCTCCCTCCCTCTTGCCTTCTTCTCCTTTCCTTCTCTCCGTCTCCCTTTCTCCCTCTCATTCTCTCCTTCCTCTCTCTCTCTCTTCCTCTCTCTCTCTCTCTTTCCCTCTCTCTCCTTCCTCCCTTTCCTCCCTCCCTCCCTCCTCTCTCCCTCTCTCCCCTCTCTCATTCTCTCCTTCCTCTCTCTCCACCTCCCTCCCTCCCTCTCCTCTTTCTCCTCCCTTTCTCCTTTCCTTCTCTCTATCTCCCTTTCCTTCTCTCCTTCCTCTCTCCCCTTCTTTCTCTCTCTCCCTTTCTCCCTCTCCCTCTCATTCTGTCCTTCCCTCTCTCTCTCTCTCTCCTCCCTCCCTCTCTCTCTCTCTCCCCTCTCTCTCCTAAAATATTTTAATTTGTCTACTAAATTCCCCACCATTAGATCGTTTCTTCACAATCCCTGGTAAGACACCATATATTTTTCTGGGCTTCCAGAACCTACTTAAAAACCGTCTTGCTTAACAACCAAAATTTTAATCATAATTTGAGGAACAACCGTAGTTGTTTATTGTTATCTAATTTCAAGTTTTCTAGGGTATTTTTTTCTCCACTTCCCTGCTTTTTTTTTTTTCCTTTTAACTGAAATATTTAAATCCACAATCACGTAGCTGAAGAGCGGGTGTAAGCCTCTAAGAGTAAATAATGAAATAAGGTAAGAAGGAGTTGGGACCTAGGGAGCTTTCAGAGGTATAAGCAGGGGTGAAATGCTACTGGCTCGGACCGGTGCAGGCAAACCGGTAGTAAAAAATGCTACCGGTTCGGGCGAACTGATATTTCCAATAATCAGCTGGCCAACGATCAGCTGTGACGCGTGATTTATATTAGCTAGAATTGTCAGATTTCCTGCTTTCTAGCTAATCTAAATCACGTAGCGCAGTGGATTCCCCCCACCTCGCTGTTCTACTTACCTTTGCAGACTCCGAAGGCTTCAAAATATTCCTTTTTTACTGCTGCACAGGTGCGCTTGTGCGCGCGAAGGACCCGCTCGGTAGCAGACTCACAGAACCGTTAGCAGGCTTCAGACGATTTCACGGCTAGGTATAAGGTATTCCATAAATGGAGGCCCGGCATCTACTCACCTGTATACAGGTCGGTGTCGGTGTATTCGTCCACTTTTTTGTGATGCAAGACGTAATCCGATACTTTGGTTCCAATGGCTGGCTGGACGTCGTACCACTGCAAGGAGACCACGGTGCTTGAAGGCTCCACGTTGGGAGAAAGGCGCAAACTAGACAGAATCAGGAATGAAAGAGTTTCAAAAAAACGAGGAGGGTCGGATTGAAAAACAACTTTTCTGTGGCGCTGGAAATTGAGACCGATGGGTGGAAAAGTTTGTTGGTGGCGAGGCACCACACAGGAAACCTTCATTCTCGGAGTGACTGGTCTGGCCATCTAACCTGATATCTAACACGGTTTCTCCTTGGACACAGCCGGGATGGAGAAAGGTTTGATTTGACACATTCCCGCAAAAAAACAGGTGCATGAAATACGGTCATCTTTGCTTCTTCTTCCCCCTCCCCTTGTTGGTTTGTACCTTCTTGGTGCTAGAAGAGTGGGAGGGGTTGCTCTCTGTTTATACAGAGCTCCTTCTAGCACTGATGATGCTACCTAGTTTGGTAATAAAATGTCGGCAAGCAAATAACCAAGCTCAGAGAGAACCCCAGTGTCCTCCTCCTCCTCCCTGCAAAACTCACCACCTTCTAGCACTGGTGATGTTACCTAGTTGGGTAATGAAACTTCTGCAAGAAAACCACCAAGCTCAGAGAGCACCAAGGACCCCACATTCCTCCTCCTCCTCCATGCTTTTCTCCTCTCTCTACACCCCACTCCCTTCTAGCACTGGTGAAGTTACCTAGTTGGGTAATGAAACACCTGCAGGAAAACCACTAAGCTCATAGAGCACCAAGGACCAAATACTCCTCCTCCTCTTCCTCCTCCTCCTTCACCTGTCTTCCTCCTCCTCCTCTCTCTACACCCCACTCCCTTCTAGCACTGGTGAAGTTACCTAGTTGGGTAATGAAACACCTGCAGGAAAACCACTAAGCTCATAGAGCACCAAGGACCAAATACTCCTCCTCCTCTTCCTCCTCCTCCTTCACCTGTCTTCCTCCTCCTCCTCTCTCTACACCCCACTCCCTTCTAGCACTGGTGAAGTTACCTAGTTGGGTAATGAAACATCTGCAAGAAAGCCACCAAGCTCATAGAACACGAAGGACCCCACAATCGTCGTCCTGCTCCTCCACCTCCACCACCACCACCACCTCCTCCTCCTCCTCCTCCTCCTCTTCCTCCTCCTCCATGTCTTTCTCCTCTCTCTAAACCCCCCCTTCCTTCTAGCGCTGGTGATGTTACTGAGTTGGGTAATGAAACATCTACAAGAAAACCACTAAGCTCAGAGAGCACTAAGGACCATTTAGTCCTCCTCCTTCTCCTGCCTTCCTCCTCCTCTCTCTAAACCCCACTCCCTTCTAGCACTGATGATGTTACCTAGTTTGGGTCATGAAACGTCTGCAAGGAAACCACCAAGTTCATAGAACACGAAGGACCCCACAATCATCGTCCTGCTCCTCCACCTCCACCTCCTCCTCCTCCTCCTCCTCCTCCTCCTCCTCCTCTTCCTCCTCCTCCATGTCTTTCTCCTCTCTCTAAACCCCCCCTTCCTTCTAGCACTGGTGATGTTACTGAGCTGGGTAATGAAACATCTACAAGAAAACCACTAAGCTCAGAGAGCACTAAGGACCATTTAGTCCTCCTCCTTCTCCTGCCTTCCTCCTCCTCTCTCTAAACCCCACTCCCTTCTAGCACTGATGATGTTACCTAGTTTGGGTCATGAAACGTCTGCAAGGAAACCACCAAGTTCATAGAACACGAAGGACCCCACAATCATCGTCCTGCTCCTCCACCTCCACCTCCTCCTCCTCCTCCTCCTCCTCCTCCTCTTCCTCCTCCTCCATGTCTTTCTCCTCTCTCTAAACCCCCCCTTCCTTCTAGCACTGGTGATGTTACTGAGCTGGGTAATGAAACATCTACAAGAAAACCACTAAGCTCAGAGAGCACTAAGGACCATTTAGTCCTCCTCCTTCTCCTGCCTTCCTCCTCCTCTCTCTAAACCTCACTCCCTTCTAGCACTGATGATGTTACCTAGTTTGGGTCATGAAACGTCTGCAAGGAAACCACCAAGTTCATAGAGTACCAAGGACCCCCACCGTTCAACTCTGCCTTACAATTCTTCTTCTCAAGTAATATTAAAGACTGATGCAAAAAAAAAAAAAACAACACCCACAAATGGAGCAGGGGATATTTTGGCTGGATAAAAAAAAAATAATGCAGGCAATACTGGCCCTGTTGGAAAAGAGATACTCACACAGGCTGGGGAAGTGGGCTGCAGCTGGGGAGGCCATTCTCATCAAAGGCATTAAGGTCACATCTGCACCAGTCCTCAATCACATCCCCTTTCCCTGAGCACCAGTAAAAGCTCATGAGGGCTCCCTTGAAGGCCTAGGAAGCGGAAAAACAAGAGACATGGTTTGGAGTGAATGGATGGCTGATGAATGCAATGACCAAAACAGGTCAGTTCTACAGAAAGGAAGATGTTGTGGAATGACTACGGAGATTCTCCATCATCCAAGGTCATGGTGGTCCCAAAGAGGCAACAAGAGTTGTTCTATGAATGTTCAGACCTGGGTTTCCCAAGAGCGTGAAGCAAACTCCTTGTCCCGACCAAAAACAACAACAACAACAACAACAACAACAACCCTTTTTATTAAGTTACTGTGACTTCCTTTCATTCACATCCAGCAAAGTCTTTCAAGTCAAAGTCTTTCTATTAATAATAACAGAGTTGGAAGGGACCTTGGAGGTCTTCTAGTCCAACCCCCTGCCCAGGCAGGAAACCCTACACCATTTCAGATAAATGGTTATCCAAACGTTTTCTTAAAATTGACAGTCACAGACTTTATCTGGCTTGGAGAGCTGCCAGGCCGATATCTTCAAAACTTGGCAAGAAATCTCTGAGAGTCGCCTCTTGAAAAAACACTCTTGGGACAACCATGACCTGATGGATGACAGAGAGCAGGGGCGAAATCCAGCAGGTTCTGACAGGTTCTGGAGAACCGGCAGAGGAAATTTTGAGCAGTTCAGAGAACTGGCAAATACCACCTCTGGCTGGCCCTAGAGTGGGGTGGGAATGGAGATTTTGCAATATCCTTCCCCCAAGAGTGGGAAGGGAATGAGGATTTTGCAGTATCCTTCCCCTGGAGTGGGGAGGGAATGGAGATTTTGCAATATCCTTCCCCCAAGAGTGGGAAGGGAATGAGGATTTTGCAGTATCCTTCCCCTGGAGTGGGGAGGGAATGGAGATTTTGCAATATCCTTCCCCAAATTTTGCAGTATCCTTCCCCGAGGAGTGGGGAGGGAATGGGGATTTTGCAGTATCCTCCCCCAGGAGTGGGGAGGGAATGAGATTTTGCAGTATCCTTCCCCTGGAGTGGGGAGGGAATGGAGATTTTGCAATATCCTTCCCCCAAGAGTGGGAAGGGAATGAGGATTTTGCAGTATCCTTCCCCTGGAGTGGGGAGGGAATGGAGATTTTGCAGTATCCTTCCCCTGCCACACCCACCAAGCCACACCACGCCCACCAAGCCACGCCCACGGAACCGGCAATAAAAAAAATTGGATTTCACCACTGACGGAGAGTCTCCATAGACTGGCCAAAAATATAACGGAGACAAGAGTAGCACTGAAGAAAAAGAATAAACTCATGAAATATCTACTGAGTAGGTACTAGTGCTGTGTTTCACCCCAATCACAAGACAATTTTAACTCTTGTTACTGAGCCTTCTCCGTGAAACAAGGATTGCTCCCTCTTTGAGAACTTAAATGAAGCAATATTTGGGAGGGGATTTTTCACAATGATTCCTTTTCTATCAAAGTAAATTCAGATGAATTCAGGAGAGATGAAGGGAGAGAGGGAAGTGGAATGGAGTGGAGGAGAGGAGAGGAAGGGAGAAAGGCTGAGGGAAGAGGAGAAGGAAGGAGAGAGAAGAAGAGGGAAGCAGAGAGGGAAGTGGAGGGGAGGAGTAGGAGAAAGGAAAAGAGAGGGAAGTGGAGAAGAAGAGAGAGGAGGAGGAGAGAAGAAGAGGAAAGGGAGGAGAGGGAAGTGGAGGGGAAGAGGAGGGGGAAGCGGAGGGGAGAAGGGAAGGGAAGGAAGGAGACGGAAAGAGATGGGCTGTCGTCGTAAAATGGAAAATGTGATATACTATCAAGGAAAATGTATACTAAAGACATCTTTTTAAAAAAGCAAAAAAAAAAAAAAAAGAAAAGAAAAACCCAAAAAGTAAATTCAGTCTTCCAAGAAAACTGTAGCGGTGCCAATTTTGAGCACAAGAGTGGAGATCCTTGTTTTGTGGCCTCTGGCGACGGGAAAAAAGATTTTTTTTTTAAAAAAAAAAATTAAAATAGTTCCAGCCCTTTAAGGTGACTTGGGGATTGACCTGATGAGTTTCGGTCTGCAAGAACCTACCGCTGAAGCTAGAATACAAAGAATGATACAAACCCAAATAAAAGCCCATGATGAAATCCCAAAATGATGTCTTCAATCCGTTTGGGAATCTGACCAGAAAGGGTCGTCGTCTAGGCTAATCGGATCATGTTTAATGTCATTTCTTTCTTACGGTAAGTTGGCCTCATCTTTAATCAGATCTTGAGGCTACGCAGGGACAATTACGTCTTGCCTCAACCTTTCAGAAATGAAGTTATTCCTGCAACTCATCCATCAACCTTCGTTCTCTCTCTCATCGGACTGAATTCGTACCACAGGCCTTAACAGGGGTTATACGGTCAACACACGCGGATGTCCATTGCTCCCTCCTGCCACCCTTCCATTTGCTGATCGTTACTGAGCAACAGTTGACGTCAAACACATACAAGGGAGAAGGATGGTTGCAGGAATTGGGTAGGTCTACTCTGGTGGGGGGGAGGAAAGGCTTAGGGGTGATGTGTTGGCAGGCTTCCAATATTTGAGGGGCTGCCGGAAAAAAGAAGGGAGTCAACCTGTTCTCCAAAGCACCTGAGGGTAGAACACGAAGCAATGGGTGGAAACTAACCAAGGAGAGAAGCAACTTAGAACTCAGGAGAAATTTCTGACGGTGAGAACAATTAACCAGTGGAACGACTTGCCTCCAGAAGTTGTGGATGCTCCATCGCAGGAGGTTTTTAACAAGAGATTGGACAGCCACTTGTCTGGAATGGTATAGGGTTTCTTGTCTGAGCAGGGGGTTGGACTAGAAGACCTCCAAGGTCCCTTCCAACTCTGTTTATTCTATTCTATTCTATTCTATTCTATTCTATTCTATTCTATTCTATTCTATTCTATTCTATTCTATTCTACTCTACTCTATTCTATTCTATTCTTACAAATACTTACAAATGAGTGGCTATTACTGGAAACTAGCAAATGCAATGAATGCAATGCTGTGCTATGCTATGCTATCCTATTCTATTCTTACAACTACTTACAAATGAGTGGGTTTTACTGGAAACCAGCAAATTGAATGCTTGCAATGCAATGCAATGCAATGCAATGCAATGCAATGCAATGCAATGCAATGCAATGCAATGCAATGCAATGCAATGCAATGCAATGCAATCCTATCCTATCCTATCCTATCCTATCCTATCCTATCCTATCCTAGGGGTGGCATGATAGCAGTGCTCCAATATTTGAGGGGCTGCCACAGAGTAGAGGGGTATCAACCTATCCTCCAAAGCACCTGAGGGCAGAACAAGAAGGAATGGATGGAAACTAATCAAGGAGAGAAGCAACCCAGAACTACAGAGAAGCTTCCTGACAGCGAGGGCAATAAACCAGTGGGACGACTTGCCTCCAGAAGTTGTGGGTGCTCCATCACTGGAGGTTTTAAAGAAGAGATTGGAAAAGCCATTTGTCTGAAATAGTAGAGGATTTCCTGCCTGAGCAGGGGGTTGGACTAGAAGACCTCTAAGGTCTCCTTCCAACTCCGCTACACAGTTCTGTTATTTTGGGAAAGACTGGAGCAGGAGGGTAGCGTGCTAGCTGAAAGGTTGAAAGAGCTGGGGGGAGGTGGGGGGGGGAGATGATGTTTGCTTTTCCCCAGAACTTCTGAACAACTGGATGTAGCTGGGAGAGTGAGGCCAGGCAGGGAAGGATCCCAAGGGAGGCATTTGAGTTGCCTTGGTGTGAAGGCTTCGAAAGTTCAAAGCCGGGTGGGAGAGACGGGTCTTCCGTCTTAATCAGGTGGTTGTTATTCTTAGTAGACTTTCCCATAGTTGTTGCTTTTTTGTGCTGGGACTTTCCAAGCCAGGCATCCCATAAAAAAGTAGAACCATGTTTCGTTCATCAGAGACAAAACTGGCGCAGTTATGTTCTCCCTTGATCGTATGTGGGCCTCCACCTTTTAGATAAAGAGTTCCACATGTAAGAAAGCAAGGAGTTACTGGGAGAAAATTCATAATTGGTTAGCAATGAGAACTAAGCAACGTATACGAGTTCAAACCAGAAACGTGCCTATTGTCAGAAAAGTTACGACAAAGCAACCATTTACTCAGGTAAAGATGAAGGTTCCCCTCGCGCATACGTGCTAGTCGTTCCTGACTCTAGGGGGTGGTGCTCATCTCCGTTTCAAAGCCGAAGAGCCATGAAGAGGTCTCCATGGTCATGTGGCCGGCATGACTCAACACCAAAGGCGCACGGAACGCTGTTACCTTCCCACCAAAGGTGGTCCCCATTTTTCTACCTGCATTTTTTTACGTGCTTTCAAACTGCTAGGTTGGCAGAAGCTGGGACAAGTCACGGGAGCTCACCCCGTTATGCGGCACTAGGGATTCAAACCACTGAACTGCCGACCTTTCGATCAACAAGCTCAGCGTCTTACCCACTAAGCCACCGCATCCCTATCAGCTAGAATTACACATGCTAAATATTGGAAAAAGGCAAAGACCCCATCGGATGACGGCATAATTAGGAAAATTTGGGACTGTGCTGACATGGACCGGTTAACTTTCAAATTTAAAGATGATGAAGACTCAGAAATATTACAGGACATGGAATAAATTTGAGGAATGGACAGAGACAAGAGGTAGAAATGAGAGGGAAGTTTATGAAGGTCAATAATTGTTAGTGTGGACAACAAAGATGTATAAGTCTATGGATATAATAAGGAAAAATTTGTAAATAAGCTAATATATTACTGAGTAATTACATTACTCAGAGCTGTGCAGAAAAAAAATTGTTTGGTGGTGTTGTTTCCCCACCCACCCACCCATTCCAGATCTTCCTTATTTTGATAAAAGGAAGTTTGCTTTGAGGTGTTTTTGCAAAACAAGAGTAGAAGTCCAGGACAACAATCCTCAGGAATGGAGTGGATAAAATTTGTTCAATAATTAAAAAAAAAAAAAAATCTAAAAAAAAAAAAAGATCAAGAAATGTCCTTTTTCAAGCACCGTTCTCTTTGCAACGATGATCTAAATTAAAATTATTATTTTTTTTCTTTTGGCAACCCTATTGACGTGTTTTTCTTTTTTTCCTTGGATGTTTTATTGTTCCATTTTATTGGACTGCCACCTGTGAGAAATGTGTAGGGTCTCCAACTTGGGTAAAATGAGTTACAAGGTCCCTTCCAACTCTGTTATTCTGTTATCCTCCTCCTCCTCCTCCTCCTCCTCCTCCTCCCCCTCCTCCTCCTCCTCCTCCTCCTCCTCCTCCTCCTCCTCCTCCTCCTCCTCCTCCTCCTCTTCATAAACCCCCTTCCCTTCCCTTCTGATGATGTTACCTAGTTGGGTCATGAAACGTCTGAAAACCCACCAAACTCAGAGAGCACCAAGGACCCTGCAGTCGCTCTCCTCCTCCTCCTCCTCCTCCCCCCTCCTCCTCCTCTCCCCTTCTAGCACTGATGATGCTACTAGTTTGGGTCATGAAACATCTGCAAGAAAACAAGCAAGCTCACATCTGCAAGAAAACAAGCAAGCTCACAGAGCACCAAGGACCTCACAGTCCTCCTCCTCCTCCTCCTCCTCCTCCTCC
Organism: Ahaetulla prasina; assembly: GCF_028640845.1. NCBI lineage: Eukaryota > Metazoa > Chordata > Lepidosauria > Squamata > Colubridae > Ahaetulla > Ahaetulla prasina. The sequence continues at coordinate 7,836,403 of NC_080554.1, forward strand.
TCTCCCCTTCTAATACTGATGATGCTACTAGTTTGGGTCATGAAATGTCTGGAAGGAAACAAGCAAGCTCAGAGAACCCCTCACAAGTTTCAGGACAGCTGTAGGTGTCATTTGCAAACTCCTAGAGGACAACAGGACAAGCAAGGACGAGGTACGTTGTGAAATGACAAATCAGGAACAAGGATCCGGAGAAGCTGACCTAGGAAGTGTGAGGCAACCTCCATATAAACATCCTTGCCGTGAATCACAAACGTGTCATTTAAAACCAAAAATAGTGGAGAAGGAAGAAGGGGGGGTGTCCTGTGATTTCATTAGAGGCGAGAGAAACGGCCTTTGAAGTACCACAGGGTGCGAACGCTATTCGCCTCTCGCAAAGTGAAACACCGGTGTGAGTTTGTTGTACATATTAAGCGGACTTCACAGCAAAAGGCAGATGAGGTTTTTCTAAAGTTGCCCCTTTTCTAAGATTCACACACACACACCCTCCTTCCATCCAGCTGTTGTTACTCCCCAGAGGTTGAGATCCTGAAGTTCGACCTCTGGATGCTTCAACGCTGTCCCAGAAGCGGTCACGAAGGGGAGAAAGCAGCCAAGCTGGGCCGTTTCTGCTGAGTTGAGTGTTATGGAGACAAAGCAGTGGGGACGCACACGAGGCAGAACTGGAAAGCCCAGGCAAACATTGACGTCCTGTTGACATCATTCTTCTTGGAAGGGTTATTTAGAGCTCTCCAAGTGGTAGCAAAGTGGGGAAGATGTTTCCATAATCAGTTTAATAACCTTCTCCTCCTCCTCCTCCTCCTCTTCTCCTTCTCCTTCTCCTCTCCTCCTCCTCCTCCTCCTCCTTTTCTCCTTCTCCTTCTCCTCCTCCTCCTCTTCTCCTTCTCCTCTCCTCCTCCTCCTTTTCTCATTCTCATTCTCCTCCTCTTTCTCCTCTCCTCCTCCTTTTCCTCTTTCTCCCCTTCTCTTCTTCTCCTTTGCCTTCTCTCCTCCTCCTCCTTCTTCTCCCTTCTTCTCCTCCTCCTCCTCTTTCACCTCCTCTCCTCCTCCTCTCCTTCTCCCCTCCTCCTCCTCTTTCTCCTCTTTGCCTCCTCTTCTCCTCCTCTTCTTCTCCTCCTCCTCCTCTTTGCCTCCTCTTCTCCTACTTCTCTTCTCCTCCTCCTCCTCCTTCTCCTCCTCCTTCTCCTTCTTCTCCTTTTCCCCTCCTCCTCCTCCTTCTTCTCCTTTCCTCCTCCTCTCCTCCTCCTCCTCCTCCTCTTCTCCTCCTCTTCTTCAACTGATCCTCTTCTCCTCCTCCTCCTCTTCTTCTCTTCCTCCACCTCCTCCTCCTGTCTCCATGTAGTGGCTCGGGATGCCTGTTACGAATTATCCCTGACTTCCTCTATCGTCATAGGATATCGTCTCACCCAGCAGATGAAAGGTTGCTATTAAAGGGCAGACGATGTGCTGAGCATGACAGGCCAAGCTCCCAAGAGAACTACTCAATGACTCTTGAGAGAACTACTTCAAGGAGTTCTCTTGAAGAGCACTTTCTTTCAAAGCAGGAGAGAAAACACAAAAACGGGAGAAAGCAGCGGGGAGGAAGCCAAATTTTCCAAACAAAACACGTTCGTTCGTAGGTTCTGTAGGAGGCCAAATGTGTAATCTCTCTCACCGGGCAAAGAGCTAGGCTTTCACTGCAAGGAGAGGGGAGACGAATGGAAGTGGAAACTCTTGCGCATGAAAACACAGCGAGGGCAGTTCCTATCCCATCATCATCATCATCATCATCATTATTTGGTAGCCATAAAAATAGGTCCTGTGAGTTGACTAAGCGGCAAACGCCTGGTTTACCATGTTTCTATTTTACTTCACACCCGCAAACCAATGAGTGATACACTAAACATCCCCACTTGTTTGCTTGCAGAGTAAGTGACTTTCTTGCAGAAAGAAAAAACAAACAAACTCCTCAAGGATGAGCTTCCCTCGGAAGAGGAAGAAAGTCACATTAGCAGAGATACTTGCTAGACTAAGGAATACATCTTGATATAAGTGTCTGTGGACCTATAGAAATGTCTCTGTCTCAGTCTCTTTCTCCACCTACCCACCCACCCACCAACTCACCCATCCAACCATCCATCTCTCTTGTGCATCCCTCCTTCCATTCACTGTCTATCTATCTACCTCTATAATCCATCCGTCCACCTCTCTCTCTCTCTATTTCGCCCTCCTTTGCCCATCCCTCCTTCTTTCCCTCCATCCTTCCATCTAACTGTATCATCTTTTATCTACCTATCATCTATCACCTATTTATGCAACTCATCTCTATCTCTTTTTTCTCTATCATCCATCCATCCACCTCTCTCATGCATCCCTCCCTCCCTCCTTCCTTCCATAAACATCTATTTATCATCTATCTATCTATCTATCTATCTATCTATCTATCTATCTACCTACCTATCTATCTCTACCTTTATGTCTGTCTGTCTGTCCGTCCATCCATCCATCCATCCATCCCTCTTATCTATCTATCTATCTATCTATCTATCTATCTATCTATCTATCTATCTATCTATCTATCTCTACCTTTATGTCTGTCTGTCTGTCTGTCCGTCCATCTATTCTGTCTATCTACCTACCTACCTACTCACCCTGTCTGTCTGTCTGTCTGTCTGTCTGTCTATCTACCTACCTACCTATCTATCTATCTATCTATCTATCTATCTATCTATCTATCTATCTATCTATCTATCTGTCTGTCTGTCTATCTATTCTCTCTCTCTCTCTCATCCATCCATCCATCCATCCATCCATTACGGCTGTTTACTCAGCTTCCGCTCACTCCCTTCTCACCTCCCGGGTCTCATTGTCCTGGATGAGCATATATAACGGGACGATATGGTTGATCTCCAGAAGGACCGGGGTGGGGCTCAGCTGTTCCTTGCCTGCCCGGCGGCAGAGATGGCAAGTCGAAGGGCAGCGGCCCTTTTCTTCGCAGTGGATCTCCACGCCAGAAACCAGCTGATCGTCAGACAACATCTGGGCTGTCAGCAGGCCAGAGAGATAGGTGATAAAAGGCATGGACTTGAGCTCTTTCTTGTTGCCAAGTTCTGTAGTTTCTAATTGGGAAACAAAACAGGGAGGGAAGGAGAGAGGATTAAAGGAGGAAAGGGTCATTCCTGGCTGCATGGAGGTTTTATGCATCAAATTAAATGTATCGCTTAATAAAGGGGACGTGGTCGCTCAAAGGGGACACAGTGGCTCAGTGGCTAAGACGCTGAGCTTGTCGATCAGAAAGGTCGGCAGTTCGGCGGTTCGAATCCCTAGTGCCGTGTAACGGGGTGAGCCCTTGAGGAGGGGGAGTAGATTAGAAGACCTCCAAGGCCCCTTCCAACTCTTGTAAGTATATAATTTGATACCAGGTGAATTTAAGTAAACCGTCTTCCATTTATTTAGAAAGAATCGGATGGGGCAGGAAAGATTGGTAGATGCCAAGAGAAAGGTTTTGTGGGCACCTCGGTGGCCAAGGCTCATATGTTTTCTATTCTTTGCAACATGGCTACATTCTAAGTCAATGTTGTGGCCCATCAGCAGCCAGCAGATTCGGACAGTGAGGAAGTTGGGGAGGAACATGGGCCAGTCCTGAAGTCTGGGGAAGGCTCTGACGAGGGCTCTGCGTTACAGGCAGAGAGGGGGCCAGGGCCATCTGACAGTTACCAGCTGCCTTCGGAGGCAGACATCAGTGAGGCAGATGAACAGCTGGAGCCTGTTCCCAGTGTGCACATGCACAGAGCTGCCAGGGGAAGGGAACAGCTAAAGAACAAGGGTCGACTCAGGAGTAAAACCACAGGTGGACGATGAATGACCCCTCCCAGAGAGAATAAAAGAGGAGCGAAAGGGGAGGGGAGTTTGCAGGAGACAATTAGTTCATCTCATTGGTTTGTGACTCTCCGAGACTCCTTGCCAAGTTTTGAAGATATCAACTCTCCAAGCCAGATAAGGTCTGTGACTGTCAATTCTCCCTTGAAAAACTTTGCTGAAGGTGAATGAAAGGAATTCACTGTTTATTTAATAAGAGGGGTTTTGTCGGGACCAGGAGTCTGCTTCGTACTTTTTGGGGAAGCCCGGGTCAGAACAGTCAAGAACCAGCCTTCCATGGCTGAAACTTGGCTCGCTTCACCAACCTCGCTCACAGCCAGGCAAGAAGCCCCCCACCCCCACCCCGGGGGGTGGGGGTAGGGAGGGAATGAATTGGAATTCAGTGAGGTATTGGGAGTGGTGGTGGGGGGGGTCAAAGGAAGGCAAGAGCAGCAACTCAGAGCCTGCGACTAAGTCAGCGTTTCAAGGTCAACCCCTGGGAAAGTCAACTTCGAGGAAGAAGTGGAAGCTAATCAAGGAGAGAAGCAACTTGGAACTTATGGAGAAATTTCCTGACAATGAGAATAATTAATCAGTGAGACTATATATCTCATTGTGTGTATGTGTATGTATGTATATATATATGTAGGTCTTTGGTTATTCGGGTTTTCTCCCGCGTAAAATTGAAAGTGTCTTGGCGACGTTTCGATGAAGTCTCATTCGTCATCTTCAGGCTTCAGCAAATTGCTCCCAGAAGCACGAAGCTGAAGCCTGAAGATGACGAATGAGACTTCGTCGAAATGTCGCCAAGACACTTCCAATTTTACGCGGGAGAAAACCCGAATAACCAAAGACCTCTCTCTATAGATAGATAGATAGATAGATAGATAGATAGATAGATAGATAAATATATATTGATATATATTATTATATCAATATATTGATATATTGACCATCATTTGTGTTGTAAATGTTGTACCTTGATGAACCTATCTTTTCTTTTATGTACACTGAGAGCATATGCACCAAGACAAATTCCTTGTGTGTCCAATCACACTTGGCCAATAAAGAATTCTATTCTATTCTATTCTAGACGACTTGCCTCCAGAAGTTGTAGGTTCTCCAACATTGGAAGCTTTTTAAGATGAGATTAGACAAGTGTTTGCCTGAAATGGTATAGCATTTCCTGCCTAAGCAGGGGTTGGACTAGAAGACCTTCAAGGTCCCTTCCAACTCTCTATTCTATTCTACTCTACTCTACTCTACTCTACTCTACTCTACTCTACTCTGTTCTGTTCCGTCCCATCCCGTCCCGTCCCGTCCCGTCCCGTCCCGTCCCGTCCCATCCCATCCCATCCCATCCCATTCTATTCTATTCTATTCTATTCTATTCTCCCTTCCCTTCCCTTCCCTTCCCTTCCCTTCCCTTCCCTTCCCTTCCCTTCCCCAAACAAAATGAACATAATGGATTAGAGGAAAGGAAATGATTGTGGGCCATGGGGAAAGGGGATGTTTCATGATGCTATTTGCACGTGAAACTCTTAGAATTGGCTTCGCTGCTCCCGTATCCTTGCCAGCTCAGTACTCTTGGAAACCCAAAACGCCCACAGGGTGTCTTTATTTGCTGAATAAACTACGTGACACCTTTGACACAGCCCCTTGTTGGGAGCATTTTGTCCTTCATTTTTTAAACACACACGCACAGACACACACGCACAAGGATCTTCTTCTTCTTCTCCAAACAATGAAAAGCAGAGGCAACGATCGTTGCCAAAACCTTCTCGGGCAAACTTTCAGAAGTTTCCTCAAAGCCCCAGCCGGTGGCAAGATACGATCATCCAGCTTGCCAATTAGGAAAGGAATAAGAGGAGAAATCAGTGCCCTCATCTCTTAAAGGGGTTGGAGGTCTCCTACCTCAAAGCTCAACCTCATAGCTTTGCCGCCAGGAAAAAATCAAAACAAAAACAGCAGCTTGTTGCTGGATCAAAAACAATTGAAGGAGCGATTGTGCAGATTCCATGGAACCGGGCTTTCCACGGGCTTAACTAAGGGTTGAGAATCCGAAGAGAAACAGAACAGAGGCCTACAAAAGAGGCATCTTACACCAACCGTGGAGGAGGAGGACGCGAAAGCAGCAGGGAATAAGGAGTTCCAGAAAGTGGGGAAACAGCAGGCAAGGTCAATGCAACTAAGGGGCTGCCCCAAAGAAGAGGGAGTCAAGCTATTCCCCAAAACACCTGAAGGCAGGACAAGAAGCAACGGGTGGAAACTAACCAAGGAGAGAAGCAACTTAGAACTAAGGATTTCCTGACAGTTAGAACAATTAACCAGTGGAACAGCTTGCTACCAGAAGTTGTGAATGCTCCAACACTGAAAGTTTTTAAGAAGATGTTGGATAACCATTGGTCTGAAGTGGTGTAGGGTTTCCTGCCTAAACAGGAGGTTGGACTAGAAGACCTCCAAGGTCCCTTCCAACTCTGTTATTTTAGTCTAGTCTAATGAAAAGAAGGACTAGGGGAGACAGGGTAGCAGTCTTCCAGTATCTCAGGGGCTGCCACAAAGAAGAGGGAGTCAAGCTATTCTCCAAAGCACCTGAAGGCAGGACTAGAAGCAATGGGTGGAAACTCATCAAGGAGAGAAGCAACTTAGAACTAAAGAAAAATTTCCTGACAATGAGAACAATTAACCAGTGGAACAGCTTGCTACCGGAAGTTGTGAATGCTCCAACACTGAAAGTTTTTAAGAAGATGTTGGGTAACCATTTGTCTGAAGTGGTGTAGGGTTAGGGTTAACCCCACCCAAGCAAGAAACCCTACACCATTTCTGACAGATGGCAGTCCAGTCTCTTCTTGAAAGCTTCCAGGGATGAAGCTCATGTAACATCTGAAACTGTTCCACTGATTAATTACAGAATAACAGAGTTGGAAATTTCTCCTTATTTCTAAGTTGAATCAATCAATCAGAACAGAGCTGGGAGGGACCTTGTAGGTCATCTAGTCCAACACCCACTCCGAAGCAGCAAACCGTATCACAGTTTTTAGTTTTTATTTATTTATTTATTTTATTTTGTCACAACATCATACAAAAAGATTATATAGTATATAAACATATAAACATATATAGGAAGAAGAAAAGAAAAACAATAGGACAGGAACGGTAGGCACGTTTGTGTGCTTATGCACGCCCCTTATGGTCCTCTTAGGAATGGGGTGAGGTCAATAGTAGAAAGTTTTTGGTTAAGGCTTTTAGGATTATGGGAAGAGACCACAGAGTCAGGTAAAGTATTCCAAGCACTGATGATTCTGTTGCAGAAGTCATATTTTCTGCAATCTAGATTAAAGCGGTTAACATTAAGTTTAAATCTATTGGTTGCTCTAGTATTATTGCAATTAAAGCTGAAGTAGTCTTTGACAGGAAGGACATTACAATAGATGATTCTGTGAATTAAACTTAGGTCTTGTCGAAGGCGACGGAGTTCCAAGTTTTCTAAGCCTTTAGCAAATAATTATTGAATATGCAAATGTGGATAATAATATACACACACACACATACACAAACCCTCCAAAGCATGAAAGGACTTAAGTACAAATGTAGTATATGAATATATATTAAATACAAATCTAACCCTGAAAAACAATCTTGAATGTAAAATTCTCTCCTAAAGGAAACCATTTTGTAAATGGCTTAAAGATGGTTTCGGTGGAGCTATGCTGCCCTCCAGTGGTCTTTCAAAGCAATGACGCCAGAAACAAAAGCATAGGAAATTTGAAAAGTTTGCAAAATTCTAAAAAGCTTCCCCCCCCCCCCGCCTTCAGATTAACAGAGTTGGAAGGGACCTCACAGGTCATCTAGTCGAACCCCCACCCAAGCAGGAGACCCTACACCATTTCTGACAAATGGCAGTCCAGTCTCTTCTTGAAAGCCGCCAGGGATGAACACTTTTAAAAAAAATGCTTTTAAAAGAAAACAAAAGCCTGTAATGATCAGGCAATGAAGCTGGGATCGTCAGAGCCTTTTAAAAGCATTTTTTCCATGTATATATTACATGGATTGATTATTAATGTACAGTAATTTTTGAAGATATGAAATTAAAATTTAAAATGATATTGGGGACGCTCGACTGCCATTTCAGAAAGAAAAGGAGAGAGGAGTAGAAGGAGGGAAGAAAGTAGGTAGGAAAGAGTAGAGAAGGAGGAGGGGAATAAGAAGGTTAGATAGGGTGGAAGAAGGGAGGAGTGGAGAAGGAGGAGAGGAAGTAGTAAAGTGAAGGAGATGAAGGATGGGAAAGTAGTAGAGGGTAGAGAGGGAGGTTGTGAAGAAAGGAAGTGGCAGTCGAGCAGGCCTGAATCAGTAATAAATAAAAATTAATGATTAATGATGGATAATAGTTTGTACATAAATATGATGTTGGAAAATGGAAATAAAAAAATATTTATAAAATAAAAAAAAGAACAAAATAAAAGCATTTTTTCGGCCGAAGAGGTTGTAGAAAAAATGCTTTTAAAAGTAAAAAAAAAAGAAGTTGGCCATGCCCACCCAGTCACATTACCCCCACCCCCCACCAAGCCACGCCCACAGAACCGGTAGTAACAATTTTTTTACATTTCACCCCTGCATTCATTGTTTTATTTATTCCCAGCTAGGGATGCAAGATGGTATTCAAGGGGGCCGCGGTGTGGCTCAGGCTGTAAGAAGCCTGTTATTAAAACACAGCTGCCTGCAATTACTTCAGGTTCTAGTCCCACCAGGTCCAAGGTTGACTCAGCCTTCCATCCTTTATAAGGTAGGTAAAATGAGGACCCAGATTGGTGGGGGGGGGCAATAAGTTGACTTTGTAAATATACAAATAGAATGAGACTATTGCCTTACACACTGTAAGCCACCCTGAGTCTTCGGAGAAGGGCGGGATATAAATATAAATAAATAAAAATAAATAAATAAATAATAAAGGGGGGGTTGCAAAAACTTGGGTTTAGAAATTGCAAAATCGTAGCGTCTCTAGCATATCATAATTATTTTTTAAAAGGGATGCGAGAATTTATCAGAAGCGTACTAGAGGTGAGGGGTATATAGAAAAGACTGGGAGCCCCTGATTTATTCCAAATATTTCTACATGGCCTCCTTTTCAAACCACATCTCCAAGCCCCTTCAAAGGGAGAAAAAACAAAACAAAACAAGGCTAGGTTAAAGTGATGGGCAAAGGCATGCATTAAAACAGTGCATCGGGTACCATTAAGCGATAAATAAACAGCCATGGGAAATAGCCGTAGAAATAAAATGTAGCCGTAAAAAGGTAATTTCTTAAGTAACGTAAACATTAGAAGTAACACTAAGTAAAAGGCTTGGAGAAATAAAACGGGCACCCTCTAATTTGTCTGCTTTGAGCTTCTTTTCAGCCTGGAGAGAAAGAGAAAAGAATTGCAACTAAATTCTTGTTTGTGTTGATTATCAAATCTTAGCAGCTACACACAGATTCCTCCAGGAGAACCTGTCCTCAACTTGGCACTTTTCTAAGGATGTGCCGATCACCATGGTAACTGAGACCAGCCACGTCGCTGGTTGTCCACTTCCTCCTCTTCCTCTTCCTCCTCCCCTTCAACCCTACTGTCTTCTAGTGCTGATGATGTTCCCTAGTTGGGTAATGAAAGGTCTCCAGGAAAATAGAATAAATAGAATTTTATTGGCCAAGTGTGATTGGACACACAAGGAATTTGTCTTGGTGCATATGCTCTCAGTGTATACATAAAAGAAAAGATACCTTCATCAAGGTACAACATTTACAACACAATTGATGGTCAATATATCAATATAAATCATAAGGATTGCCAGCAACAAGTTACAGTCATACAGCCATAAGTGGAAAGAGATTGGTGATGGGAACTATGAGACGATTAATAGTAGTGCAGATTCAGTAAATAGTCTGACAGTGTTGATGGAATTATTTGTTTAGCAGAGTGATGGCCTTCGGGGAAAAACTGAAAAAAGAACCAAACTCAGAGAGCACCAAGGACCCTACAGTCCTAGTCCTTCTCCTCGTCCTCCTCCTCCGCCTCCTCCTCCTCTCCAAAAACCACACTCCCTGCCAGCACTGATGATGTTCCCTAGTTGCGTCATGAAACATCAGCAGGAAAAATATCCAAGCTCAGAGAGCACCAAGGACCCCATAGTCCTCCTCCTCCTCCTCCTCCTCCTCCTCCTCCTCCTCCTCCTCCTCCTCCTCTTCTTCCTCCTCTTTCTCCTTTCCACAAATCCCAGTCCTTTCCAACACTGATGTCACCACTTATTTGGGTCATGAAACGTCTGCAAGAAAAATATCCAAGCTCAGAGAGCACCAAGGACCCCATAGTCCTCCTCCTCCTCCTCCTCCTCCTCCTCCTCCTCCTCCTTCTCCTCCTCCTCCTCCTCCTCCTCCTCTTTCTCCTTTCCACAAATCCCAGTCCTTTCCAACACTGATGACACCACTTATTTGGGTCATGAAACATCTGCAGGAAAAATATCCAAGCTCAGAGAGCACCAAGGACCCCACAGTCTTCCTCCTCCTCCTCCTCCTCCTCTCCACAAACCACACTCCCTTCCAGCACTGATGACGTTACCTAGTTGGGTAATGAAACATCTGCAGGAAAAGAACCGAACTTTTACAGCTCAAGCTAAGGCTCTATCAATCCATAATCAAATCGGAGGCTTTTTTTAAAAAAAAAAAATGCAAAAGAAAAGCAGGCGGATAGATATTTGTGTGGGTGCACATATGTGCTTGTGTGTTTTTGTCTGTGTTTATATGAAAGTCCTGATGCGATTTTTTTTTTTTTAAAAAAAGATAACCTAAACCTCAACCCTGAGCTACGGAAGGACCAAATTTCGAGTCGCGTCTCCACACTCCAAAAAGTGGTTTTTGTTTATTTATTTTATTTATTTTCTATTACTATTAATCTTCTCATAGTTCCTGTCACCCACCTCCTCTCACTTATGACTGCATGACTGTAACTTTGTTGCTTGTATCCTTACGATTTATATTGTTTCCTAGTATGATTCGATTGCTTATTTATACCCTATGACTATCATTAAGTGTTGAATCTTAAGAACTGCAGAAAAAATAATTGCTACCAACCTGCCTTCCATTGAGGACCTGTATACTGCACGAATCAAGAAGAGGGCCGTGAAAATATTTACAGACCCCTCGCATCCTGGACATAAACTGTTTCAACTCCTACCCTCAAAATGACGCTATTGAGCACTGCACACCAGAACAACTAGACACAAGAACAGTTTTTTCCCGAAGGCCATCACTCTGCTAAACAAATAATTCCCTCAACACTGTCAGACTATTTACTGAATCTGCACTACTATTAATCGTTTCATAGTTCCCATCACCAATCTCTTTCCACTTATGACTGTATGACTATAACTTGTTGCTGGCAATCCTTATGATTTATATTGACCATCAATTGTGTTGTGAATGTTGTACCTTGATGAGCGTATCTTTTCTTTTATGTACACTGAGAGCATATGCACCAGAGACAAATTCCTTGTGTGTCCAATCACACTTGGCCAATAAAGAATTCTATCTATCTATCTATCTATCTATCTATCTATCTATCTATCTATCTATCTATCTATCTATCTGTCAATCATATCTATCTCTATCTATTGTATCTATTTATTGTATCTCTCTATCTATTGTATCTCTCTATATCTATTGTATCCATCTATCTATCTCTCTATCTATTGTATCCATCTATCTATCTCTCTATCTATTGTATCTATCTATCAAATGTATCTATCTATTGTATATTGTATAAAGCACAACAAAGAATGTTGTTTCTGCGCCAACTGCCCAAGGAGCTGCTGATCCAGTTCTACAGAGGAATTACTGAGACTGTCATCTGCACCTCTGTAACTGTCTGTTGTGCAACCCAACAAGACAGACACAAACTTCATACCATAATTAGAACTGCAGAAAAAAACTGGCTACCCACCTGCCTTCCATTGAGGACCTGTATACTGCACCAAAAAGAGGGCTGTGAAAATATTTACAGACCCCTCGCATCCTGGACATAAACTGTTTCAACTCCTACCCTCAAAACGACGCTATAGAGCACTGCACACCAGAACAACTAGACACAAGAACAGCTTTTTCTCGAAGGCCATCACTCTGCTAAACAAATAATTCCTTCAACACTGTCAAACTAGTTACTAAATCTGTACTATTAATCTTCTCATCATTCCCATCACCAATCTCTTTCCACTTATGACTGTATGACTGTAACTTTGTTGCTGGCAATCCTTATGATTTATATTGATATTGTTTCCTGATTGCTTTTTTGTACCCCATGACTATCAAGTGTTGTACCTTAGAATTCCTGATGAAGGTATCCTTTCTTTTATGTATACTGAGAGCATATGCACCAAAGACAAATTCCTTGTGTGTCCAATCACACTTGGCCAATAAAGAATTCTATTCTATTCTATTCTATTCTATTCTATTCTATTCTATTCTATTCTATTCTATTCTATTCTATTCTATTCTATCTATCGTATCTGTTGTATCTATTGTATCTAACTATTGTTTCTATCTATGTATCTATCTATCTATCGTATCTATCTATTGTTTACTTGTCCCAGCTTCTGCCAACCTAGCAGTTCGAAAGCACATAAAAAAAATGCAAGTAGAAAAATAAGAACCACCTTTGGTGGGAAGGGAACAGCATTCCGTGTGCCTTTGGCATTGAGTCATGCCGGCCACATGACCACGGAGACATCTTCGGACAGCGCCGGCTCTTCGGTTTTGAAACGGAGATGAGCACCGCCCCCTAGAGTCAGGAACGACTAGCACGTATGTGCGAGAGGAACTTTTACCTTATCCATTATTTCTATCTAGCAATCTGTTGTATCTATCTATCTATTGTTTCCATCTATTGTATCTATCGTTTCTATCTATTGTATCTATCTATTGTATCTATCTAACTAACTATTGTTTCTATCTATTGTATCTATCATTTCTATCTATTGTATCTATCTACCATCTATTGTATCTATCTGTTGTTTCTATCTATTGTATCTATCATTTCTATCTATTGTATCTATCATTTCTATCTATTGTATCTCTCTACCTATCTATTGTATCTATCTATTGTTTCTATCTATTGTATCTATCTATCTATTGGGTCTATTGTATCTATCTATTGTATCTTTCTATCTACTGTTTCTATCTATTATATCTATCGTCTCTCTCTCTCTCTCTCTCTCTCCATCTATTTCTTTATTTAAACGAATTTAAATCCGTGCAGGCAACGGCTCCAAGACCTAAATTCATTTCGCGTCAACAAAAAGAAATAAACAAACAAACAAACCAAAAGCGAAACCACTTTCTCCTTCCCTCCCTCCCTCCCTCCCTCCCTTCCTCCTCCTCCTCCTCCTGGCATCCTTTGCACGGCTTTTCACAGAGGTATATATAAAAAAAAAAAAGGCACCACAACTCCCATCATGCCTGGCGAGCGGCGACGTTGCCGGGAAGGGAGGGAACAGATGGGGAGGGTGGGGGTGGGGAGGGAGTGGGGGGTGTAGTACCCTCCCTCCTTTGCGCAGGCGCGGAAGAGAGAGAGAGAGAGAGAGAGAGGAGGGGAGGGGGGGTGTTGGGAGAAACGACAAAAGGTTGGTGCGGCTACGGCAGAGGAAAAGCGGGCAGGTAGGGAGGGGTTCTGCTTTGCCGGGGTGGGGGTGGGGAAATGGGATGGGGGGGACAGCGGGAGGGAAGCGGGTGACCTCATGCAGCCCCCCCTCCAACCTCGGACAGCGTCCTCAGCCCCCGCGATCGCCTTCTGGAGGGGAGGGTTTCCTTTCCACCCACCCCCCAAAAGCAGCCAAGGGGTTGCTCCAGGAATTCTTTTTTTTTTTTGCAAAAGTGGTTGCAAGATTTCCCCCCCACACTCTCTCTCCCCCCCTGCAAAACTTGGGATCGTGACAGATGGGTCCTTCAACCTCCCCCTCCTCTGCACCCCAAGAATCTGATCTTGCAACCCCCTTTTTCCCCTCCCCCATCCCGGGCTGGCAAAGGTGGGGCGACCCCCTTCCTCGACTCCCTCCTGCACCGATCCCTTTGGGAAGCCGATCCGACAGCCTTGCCAACATCGGACGGACGGACGGCAAATGCGCCCCTCCCCATAAGGAGCCAAAGGCATCTCTCTTCCCCTCCCGCAGCAAAAATCTTTCAAAGGCAACCCATCCGTAAGGGGTTGGAGGATACCACGGATTCCCCCAACCGCCCCCAGCCCTTGATAATGCAAAGTCAAACCACCACCCCCTTTTTTTTCTTTTCAAGAGGCTGGGTGGTTGAATTCCGGATTGGTGACGTGTTTTTTGTACCCTCAAAAGAAATCCTGCTAGAAGGATCCCTTCTAAATGCATAAATATATGCATTTCAGTATATATAAATATATATATTCCAAATGCACAAAATATATGCATTTAAGTATATATATAAATATATATATTCCAAATGCATAAATATATGCATTTAAGTATATATAAATATATATATTCCAAATGCATAAATATATGCATTTAAGTATATATAAATATATATATTCCAAATGCATAAATATATGCATTTAAGTATATATAAATATATATATTCCAAATGCATAAATATATGCATTTAAATATATATAAATATATATATATTCCAAATGCACAAATATATGCATTTAAGTATATATATAAATATATATATTCTAAATGCATAAATATATGCATTTAAATATATATAAATATATATATTCCAAATGCACAAATATATGCATTTAAGTATATATAAATATATATATTCCAAATGCACAAATATATGCATTTAAGTATATATAAATATATATATTCCAAATGCACAAATATATGCATTTAAGTATATGTAAATATATGTATTCTAAATGCATAAATATATGCATTTAAATATATATATATATATATATATATAATATTCTAAATGCATAAATATATGCATTTAAATATATACAAACATATATATTCTAAATGCATATATATATATATATATATATATATATATACATGAATAAATGCAGATTTTTCTGGCAATAGCATCTGGGTGGGTTTGGCCTAGGGTTGAAGTCGATCTCTGCAGGCCTCTTTGGAAGCCAGTGGCTCTCAAGACCTCGGAAATCACACGGATCTCCAGAAAAGAATAAGCATGCCCGGTGTTTAAGGGGAAAAAACAACCAAACCAAAACGTTCAATTTTAGAGAATGTCTGCCAAAGGTCTTTCTAATAAAGGGGTTGAAATGAGGGGGCCCTTGGTGCTCTCTCTGAGCTTGGTGGGTTTCCTTGCAGGCGTTTCAGGACCCATCTAGGTAACATCATCAGTGCTAGAAAGGGATGGGAGTTGGGGGAGGAGGAAGAGGATTGTGGGGTCCTTAGTGCTCTCTGAGCTTGCAGGCATTTCATGACCCATCTAGATAACATCATCAGTGCTAAAAGGGGGTGGGGCTTGGAGGAGGACCTGTGGGGTCCTTGGTGTTCTCTGAGCTTGGTGGTTTCCTTGCAGGCGTTTCATGACCCAACCATGTAACATCATCAGTGCCAGAGAAGAGGGTGGGTTGTGTGGAGTGGAACAGGAGGAGGAGGAAGACTGTGGGGATCCTTGGTGCTCTCTGAGCCGGGTCGTTTTCTTGCAGACGTTTCATTACCCAACTAGGTAACATCATCAGGGCTAGAAGGGAGTGTGGTCTCTCTCTCTCTCTCTCTCTCCCTTCTGGCACTGATGATGTTACCTAGTTTGGGTAGTGAAACGTTTGCAAGAAAACCACCAAGCTCAGAGAGCGCCAAAGAGCCCTCAATGCTCTTTTCAATCTAAGCTTGACCACCCCATCATCCTGGCTTCGTCCTCACGGACCAAGCCATTTTGAACGTCGAGGGAACAGGGCCTCCAAACTTCAGTTGGGACACGTGAAGGTTTGAAGCATGGCTACCCAACAGCCCTTCCCAACCCACGTTGCTTCCGATGACTGCAAATCCGGGTCTTCGGATCAAATAAAAAAAAACATTTGAATTCCTTCCCGATCATCTTTCCGGGATTTTGACGGTGTGATGTTTGGCTGCGGGAGGGGAGGAAAATAACTTGCACAACCGTTGGCTCACACCAAGCCATTGCGATTACATTGGGGGTGTGTGTGTTGTGTGCATGCGACATCCTGTGTAAAGTAGGGCAGGCCTCTGTGGTGCCATGGATGGATGGAAGGAAAACGAGGGGTGGATGGAGGAAAAAAAGGAGGAAAGATGCCTTCAGCCAGGGGTGGGCTTCAAAAATGTTAGCAAAAAGGATTCTCTGCCCGGTTGCTGGGTGGGCGTGGCCATGGTGGGTGTGGCCTAATTGGCCTCCAGTACCATGGCGTTGTTGCCCTCCCTGGGCTCTGGAGGCTTTCCTTGAACCTCCAGGAGGCTTCCCCAGGCTCCGGAGGCTGGAAACGAGCCCATTTCCGGCCTTCCCGAACTTCCGGTAGGCCCATTTCCCCTCCCCACCCCAAGCTTCCGTGCGTGACCTGCACTTACCTCCATCCAAAACGGGTCTCCTGGGAGGGGCAAGGTGGGGTGGGCGGGGCCAGCCAGGAGTGGGATTTGGGGGTTCTCCAAAATGCACAGAATCTTAGCTGCAGGTTCTCCCGAACCCCCAGCAGCCTACCCCTGCCTTCAGAGGAACCCCAACTTTTTATTTGAGAAAGGAAGGTGGGGGATCAACTTCGCGCCTTCCGTAAGATGGATTTGGGGAAGGCGAGGAGAAATGGCGTGAAAAGAGCGGATCGTGGAAAGGCGCAAAAGAAGGGGTAGATATGCGAAAATAGCTTAATTCTTAATGTCCCAGTAGGCACATTATGGCTTCTTGGTTTTGAATGGATGGAGATGTATTGACAAAAAGTCATCTTCTAAGCTCTCCAATCGCGGGAACTTTAAGATCTCTGGACTTCCAACTCCCAGAATTCTGGCTGTGGAATTCTGGGAGTCGAAGTCCACGAGTCTTTAAAGTTGCCAAGGTTGGCGTCCTCTCTTCTAATGGACCACTGTCTGCTAAAGAGTCTCCTCACTGTATTAATAGCAAGAGCAAGAGCGCTTAAGACTTATATGCCGCTTCACAGTGCTTTTACAGCCCTCTCTAAGCGGTTTACAGAGTCAGCCTCTTGCCCCCAATAATCTGGGTCCTCATTTGACCGACTTCGGAAGGATGGGAGGCTGAGTCAACCTTGAGCCAGTTAGGATCGAACTGCTGGCAGTCAGTAGAGTCAGCCTGCAATACTGCATTCTAACCACTGCGCCACCACAGCTCCCAATGCAACATCCGATCAGCAATAGCAATAGCACTTAGACTTATATACCACTTCACAGTGCTTTTACAGCTCCCACTAAGCGGTTTACAAAGTCAGCCTCTTGCCCCCAATAATCTGGGTCCTCATTTTACTCATCTCGGAAGGAGAGAAGGCTGAGTCAAGCTTGAGCCAGTCAGGATCAAAGTGTTGGCAGTCAGCAGAATTAGCCTGCAATACTGCATTCTAACCACTGTGCCACCACGGCAGATAGAGAGAGAGATAGATAGATAGATAGATAGATAGATAGATAGATAGATAGATAGATAGATAGAAAGGTAGAAGATAGACAGACAGACAGACAGTCAGACACAGATACTGAACTCTAATCACTGCACCACCAGGGCTCACAGGGTCTCCTCCGGAGGATCTCGGGATAACTAAATACACTTACTGCTCAACTTACAACTGTCCGTGTCGTGACCAAAGTTACAACAGCACTGAAAACAGTGAGTTACGACTGTTCACTCAATTTACGACCATCGCAGCCTCCCCACAGTAGGTGTGGTGCAGTGGCCTAGAGGCGGAGCTCTCGCCTCACAGTCAGGAGGCTGCGAGTTCGATCCTAGGGAGAGGCAAATATTTCTCTCTCTGGGCACAATGAGAATATGTATCTGCTGAACGAAAACTCCGTCCTGGCGACAGGGAAGGGCATCCGGCCAGTAAATACTCAGCTCCATTCAGTTGCCCAGACTCCACCCTGCAAAGGGATTATGGGGTCGTTAAATGAGGAGGATGGCAGTCTCCCCGAGGTGACCCCAGAAAAGGTTTGAGACGCGACGCTTAACTGGGCTTCCGCTCTTCCGCTACAAATGATACCTCTGCCATTCTCTAGTCCGGGCCCTGCGTCTGTCACTATGGGTTAAATTGGCCTGGTGAGCTTTAAACGTCGTCGCCAGCACAGAGTGGGGCTGAACTCTCGAGGGCCAATCGAAAATCCCACCGTGGTGGCAAGGACTCCCGTTTGGGTGTTTCATAGGGGGGGGGGGACTCTGCCCTTTTCAAAAACAAGCGAACGGCAAAGACGTTGAGCCATAAAACAGAAACTGATTCGGTGTGACTGCCGAAAAACAAGGCTGACTCTACATGTTGCTTTGTGATACAGAGGAAGACAAAAAAACAGTTGTGACAAGGACATTCTACTGTATAGTGAGTGATCTGTTCTACCCCAGTTCAGTTTTGGTTGTGTTCTGATTCTGTTCTAGTCTAATGCTATTGTATTTAAATTATGTTTTAATTCTATTCCATTCCATTCTAATTCTGTTCTGTTCTCTTCTGTTCCGTTCCATTTCATTCTTCTATTCTCTGTTCTGTTCTGCTCTGCTCTAATTCTGTTCTATTCTGTTCCGTTCTATTCTATTCTATTCTATTCTATTCTATTCTATTCTATTCTATTCTATTCTATTCTATTCTATTCTATTCTATTCTATTCTATTCTCTGTTGTACTCTATTCCTAATTCCAATTCCTATTCCTATTCCTATACTATTCTTCCATTCCACTTTGTCTATTCTATTCTATTCTATTCTATTCTATTCTATTCTATTCTATTCTATTCTATTCTATTCTATTCTACTCTACTCTACTCTACTCTACTCTACTCTACTCTACTCTACTCTACTCTATTCCTAATTCAAATTCCTATTCTATTCTTCCATTCCACTTTCTATATTCTATTCCACTCTACTTTATTCCTATTCCTATTCCTATTCCTATTCCATTCCATTCCATTCCATTGTTCTGTTCTATTCTATTCTGTTCTGTTCTGTTCTCTATTGTACTCTATTCCTAATTCCAATTCCAATTCCTATTCCTATACTATTCTTCCATTCCACTTTGTCTATTCTGTTCTGTTCTGTTCTGTTCTGTTCTGTTCTGTTCTGTTCTGTTCTGTTCTATTCTATTCTATTCTATTCTATTCTATTCTATTCTATTCTATTCTATTCTATTCTATTCTACTCTACTCTACTCTACTCTACTCTACTCTACTCTACTCTACTCTGTATTGTACTCTATTCCTAATTCAAATTCCTATTCTATTCTTCCATTCCACTTTCTATATTCTATTCCACTCTACTCTATTCCTATTCCTATTCCATTCCATTCCCCGTCCCACCCCCATTCCATGTTCCGTTCTGTTCCATCCCACAATAAAATATCCACACTCACAAATACACAGACATATACGACTCTAAATTAGACCCCAATTAAAAACACTGTAGCTACCATTGAAGCTCATAATGGTATTCAAAGAAAGCACAAATAATTAAATTCTGACCAACGGGATTTCCTTAATTTTTTACACCCCCAGTGATGAATGACCATGTCATTTGGGAAACATGGGATGATGATGATGTTGTTATTTTTATCGCCTTTCTAAATAGGCCTTCTAAACTTCTACCTTTGGGTTTTAGAAGAAGCCACTAGAGCAAATGTCCATTTGCTCTTTTTTGAACTTTTTCTGCCCGGAAGTTACCCTTGCGAGTTTTTTACACCTTACTTCCTCCAAACTGCATATTTCTTGCAAGATTATGAGTTTTGCACGCACGAGAAAATCCAGCTGTCCTTTTGTTTTTCTTCTTCTTCTTCACCTTAGAGGTCATTCCGAGTTTTAAGCAGGTGCTAAAATATCTGTCTACGTTGCTGGGTGAGGCTCCAAATCTAATGATTAGAAGATGGAGCGAAGCAACGGGTTTTCCTCCCCAGGGGGAAGAAGTGTTCAAGAAATCACCAAAACTTTTCTTGACATGCTTAAATCTTGCACCTTTGTTGCTTTAGCAGGTGTGATGCACCGCATGTCTTCTGGATGTCCTTGAGATGTTTTTGTTAATGGTCATGTACTCAGCAGGCCTGGGATCCATCTGTTCAATTCACCACTAACTGCCAAAAAAAGTGAACATGATTCTCTCTTTCTCTCTCTCCCTCCTGCCTTCTCTCTCTCCCTCCCTCCCTCCCTCCCTCCCTCCCTCCCTCTCTCTCTCTCTCTCTCTCTCTCTCTCTCTCTCTCACACACACACACACAGTGAAATTGACCTTAGCCATTCCAGCCTTACAAAAGGGCTTTCAAATGTGGATGTCCATCAGGCTTGGCAATCCAAGGAAGTATGGAGCCCATTGAACGGTCATATTATTAAGTGTCTTCTACTCTCTCTTCCTGATCGAATTGCACCTGTAGTTAGCAGAATACTATAGCAATAGCCCTTAGACTTATATGCCGCTTCATGGTGCTTTTACAGCCCTCTCTAAGCGGTTTACAGAGCCCCTTGCCACCCAACAATCTGGGTCCTCGTTTGACCCACCTCGGAAGGATGGAAGGCTGAGTCAACGCTACTAACAGAATAACCGTATTGGAAGGGACCTTGGGAGGTCTTCTAGTCCCACCTCTCTGCTCAAACAGGAACCTTATTTCATTTCAGACAAATGGCTGTCCAAGCTCTTCTTAAAAAAAACAAAAACTCCAGCGATGGAGCACCCACAACTTCTAGAGACAAGTTTCTTCCACTGATGAATTGTTCTCACTGTCTGGAAATTTCTGTTCAGTTCTAGGTTGTTTCTCTCCTCGTTCAGTTTCCATCCATTGCTTCTTGTCCTGCCTTCCAGGTGCTTTGGAGAACAGGTTGACCACGTCTTCTTTGTGGCAGCCCCTGAGATATTGGAAGACTGCTATCGTGTCACCCCTCAAGTTTTTAATGGTTTTTAAGGATAGAAGATTCTGATTTTACTTATGTTTTAATCCAGAGTTTCCTACAAGTGAGATGAGGGGCTACATAAATTTATTAAATAAATCGGACCCGCCTGTTTCTCTTTTGAGAGGTCCTTGGTTGTCTTCCTGCAGACGTTTCATGACCCAACTAGGTAACCTCATCAGTTCTAGAAGAACATGGGGTGTATGGAGTAGAGGAGGAAGAGGAAGAAGAGGAGGACGACTGTGGGGTCCTTGACACTTTCTCAGCTTGATTGTTTTCTTGCAGACGTTTCATGACCCAAACTAAGTAACATCATGAATGCACTGATGATCATCCTTGGTCATTACCCAACACTGATGATGGTATCTAGTTGGGTCATGAAACGCCTGCAAAAAAAAAAAAAAGTACCCAGCTCAGAGAGCACCAAGGACTCCTCCTTTGAAACGTGAGCTACACATATTTTATCTCTCTCTCTCTCTCTTTTTTTCCCCCCCCAAACAGGTCAGAAAGATCTGTGGAATCGATGCAACCCATCTCATCTTGGCTCCACCACCATGGCTGCTGCCCCTCAACTCAACTCGGACGCCCTCCGCGAAGTTTTGGAGTGCCCCATATGCATGGAGTGCTTCACTGAAGAGCACCTGCGACCCAAGCTGCTCCACTGCGGCCACACGATCTGCAAACAGTGCTCAGAGAAGCTCCTGGCCAGCAGCATCAATGGGATCCGTTGCCCCTTCTGTAGCAAAGTCACCAGGATCGCCAGCCTGGCTCAGCTGACCGACAACCTGACCGTCTTGAAGATCATCGACACGGCGGGACTGAGCGAGACCGTCGGCGTTCTCATGTGCAAAGCGTGCGGGCGGAGGCTGCCCAAGCACTTCTGCCGGAGCTGTAGTCTGGTGTTGTGCGAGCCTTGCAAAGAGTCGGAACACCTCCACCAACATCACAACGTGGTGGCCATCAAAGAAGCCGCCGACGAGAAGAGGAGGGACTTTGGGGCCAGGCTGGGTCGCCTCCGAGAGCTGATGGGGGACCTTCAGAAGAGGAAGGTGTCCCTGGAAGGGGTTTCGAAGGACCTCCAAGGCAGGTACAAAGCCGTCCTTCAAGAGTACAGCAAAGAAGAGCGCAAGGTCCAAGAAGAGTTGGCCAGGTCGCGGAAGTTCTTCACCGGCTCCCTCTCCGAGGTCGAGAAGGTGAACAGCCAGATCATGGAGGAACAAGCTTACCTCCTCAACATCGCCGAGGTCCAGATCGTCTCGCGCTGCGATTACTTCCTCGCCAAAATCAAGCAGGGAGATATCGCCCTTCTGGAGGAGGAAGGCGAAGAGGAGGAGCCGGAGTTGATGAACAGCCTTCCCAAAGAGCTGACTTTACAAGAGGTGGAACTTCTCAAGGTTGGTCACATCGGACCCCTCCAGATAGGACAAGTGGTCAAAAAACCCCGGAGCATCAACGTCGAGGAGACCTTGATGGAGACGACGGCAGAAGCGTCAGGGTCCTTCAGAGATGCCGATCTCCCTGCAGTAGAGGTCAACCCGTTGTCCCATTGCTCTTCGCCCGCGAAACCAAGGATGTCCGAGGCGACCTCCAGCATCCAACAGTGCCACTTTCTCAAGAAAATGGGCTCAAAGGGTAACACGCCGGGCACGTTCAACCTGCCGGTCAGCCTTCATGTCACCCCGCAAGGGGAGGTCCTTGTGGCAGACCGGGGAAACTTCCGGATCCAAGTCTTCACCCGCAAGGGTTTTTTGAAGGAAATTCGCCGGAGCCCCAGCGGGATTGACAGCTTTGTGCTCAGCTTCCTCGGGGCCGACCTGCCCAACCTGACTCCCTTGTCGGTCACCATGAACTGCCACGGGCTGATCGGGGTGACCGACAGTTACGACAACTCGATGAAAGTGTACACCATGGACGGGCACTGTGTGGCGTGTCACCGAAGCCAGCTGAGCAAGCCGTGGGGCATCACCGCCTTGCCTTCCGGGCAGTTTGTGGTGACCGACGTTGAAGGAGGCAAGTTGTGGTGCTTCACCGTGGACCGGGGAGTCGGGGTGGTGAAATACACCTGCCTTTGCAGCGCCGTGCGTCCGAAGTTCGTCACTTGCGACGCCGAAGGGACCATCTACTTCACCCAGGGGCTGGGCTTGAACCTGGAGAACCGGCAACACGAACATCACCTGGAAGGCGGGTTTTCCATCGGCTCCGTCGGTCCGGATGGACAGCTGGGCCGACAAATCAGTCACTTTTTTTCCGAGAACGAAGATTTCCGCTGTATCGCCGGCATGTGCGTGGACTCGCGGGGGGACCTGATTGTGGCCGACAGCAGCCGCAAAGAAATATTACATTTCCCCAAAGGCGGTGGCTATAATATCCTTATTCGAGAAGGCCTGACCTGCCCCGTCGGCATAGCGGTCACTCCCAAAGGTCAGTTGTTGGTGCTGGATTGTTGGGATCATTGCATTAAGATTTATAGTTACCACTTGCGAAGGTATTCCACACCTTAAGATGGGGAAAACACAAACACACACACACACACACATATCTCTTTGTCCTTCACCCCGTCTCCCATATCAACTCTTCCAAGGTCTCCTGACCTACAATGGTGCCAACAGTTTGTGCCATAAACGTAGAAACGGGGTGGATAGTTGCTCCGATGTTTAGCGTGTGTGTCCTAGAACAAAGACTGCACGTTTCTGTTTGCAAATGTAGAGTGTGTTGTATTTGTTTGTTTGTTTGTTTCTTTTTAACACACACACACACACACAAAATCTTAGAATTAACGACTTTTGGCTAAGGGGAAGACGGCCTGGCAAGGCGATTACTTGCCAAACACAGAGTTGGACTTAACGCTCTAGCTGCAGGCGATCGGTACAATTGTTGGCGGTGAAATCGCCCGGCTTACGGGGGAAAAAAAGGCGGACCCTTTCTGATGTAGAAAATGAGCCAGCTGCAAGAGGCATGATGTCAGGTCTTCTGCACAACCCAACTTAAGAAAACGCTGGATGGATTCTGAAAGTTATTCTCCATTCTTTCCATCTCTCTTTTTTTAATTCTGCTATTTAGAAAGTGGTCAACCCTTTGTCCTCGCGTCACCCAAAATCCTTGTTTCGACTCTTCTCTGTTCATGTGTGCAAATGCTAAATGCCTGTGTTTGTTTGTTCATTTGCTTTTTTAAACCCCGCTAACCCTGGCCGTCTCTCTCACTCCCTACTCTTGAAAGGGACAATTGCAACTCTTTATAAGCCAACCCCACCGGAATCTCCTCGGAAACGTTTGGAGCAGCTGCAATAGCCCGCTAACACTCCACCTCAAAGAAACTTCCAGCTGTTGTTTTTAAACGCCTCCCAAGTCCCTTTTTTTTTTATTATGTCCTCCCATCATTGAGGCCTCTTGTCTGATGTGAAGTAGGTCTTGTTTGGTTTGATGAAAAAACAACAACAACAACAACAAAAAAGAAACTGGAAACTTTTAAAGAGTCTGTAACAAAGAATGTTTGTTTAGAAGTGTGGTTTTTTTCTCTCCTCTCTCTCTCTCTCTCTCTCTCTTTGTAATTCATTACTCAGCTATCTTCCGGCTTTTTGGGGATGTGGGGAGGTCAGGGGGAATATTGTTTGGGAAGGTCACTTTTCTAAGTGACAGTTTCCCAATTGTGAGAGAAATGGGCGTAAATGAGATCAGATGTGACAAATGATAGGTTTAATCCTACATTCCACACCGTTGCCCTGGTTGATGAGTTTCTACTTCAGGCAAAAATCTACGTGTGTGTCTCTCTCTTAGAGGAAGGAAGAGACATCTAGCTGTATTAAGCCACGATTTCTGCCAAGGACACTCAAAATTCCTTGCCCTGGCAAGATTCCACCAGCCGTGCCATCCTGCTAGGGTTTTATTTTAAGGCAACACAACCAGTTGGGTGGGTGATCAGTTTAAAAAGACACATCTCCTAGGCTGGGTGGCTTGTGCAATCACATCTGGGCGAGCTGGCCCAGGTGGGAATGGATAGCCCAGCTGGCAAAGAGAGATGCCTTTCCATAGGGCCGGAATGCTATGGAGAAGATGCACGCCAGATTGTAATGTGCCGCTAGAAGAGAGTGGCCCAAAAATAAACGGTTGATTGTTGGCGCTGGACTTTTCCAGATGTTCAACCGTGAAGAAGGATGGATGTTTTGGCGATGGGAGGTTGGCGTTTACTAGCATTCCAGCGTTTTCATTTTAAGTCACAAGTTTGAAGGAAGAGGGGATATCCCCATTCTTGTGTTCGTCCCATCAGGTGTAGGGGACTAGCGGGGGAAGGAATTACACAGATTGGTTAACGAGGCTCTTGAGGGGGGAAGAGAAAAATGGCAAAGATCCAAGTTTTCAGGTCGCCTCGGGGAGGAACGTGTGGACTCATTTCTGCCTTCATTTTTGCCCCACTCCAGGGGAAGGATACTGCAAAATCTCCATTCCCGCCCCACTGCAGGGGAAGGATACTGCAAAATCTCCATTCCCGCCCCATTCCAGGGGAAAGATACTGCAAAATCTCCATTCCAGGGGAAAGATACTGCAAAATCTCCATTCCCGCCCCACTCCAGGGGAAAGATACTGCAAAATCTCCATTCCAGGGGAAGGATACTGCAAAATCTCCATTCCCGCCCCATTCCAGGGGAAAGATACTGCAAAATCTCCATTCCCGCTCCATTCCAGGGGAAAGATACTGCAAAATCTCCATTCCCGCCCCATTCCAGGGGAAGGATACTGCAAAATCTCCATTCCCGCCCCATTCCAGGGGAAAGATACTGCAAAATCTCCATTCCCGCCCCATTCCAGGGGAAAGATACTGCAAAATCTCCATTCCCGCCCCATTCCAGGGAAAGGATACTGCAAAATCTCCATTCCCGCCCCATTCCAGGGGAAAGATACTGCAAAATCTCCATTCCTGCCCCACTCCAGGAGAAAGATACTGCAAAATCTCCATTCCCGCCTCTCTCCAGGGGAAGGATACTGCAAAATCTCCATTCCCTCCCCACTCCAAGGGGAAGGATACTGCAAAATCTCCATTCCCACCCACCCCGCCCCACACAGGCCAGCCAGAGGTGGCGTTTGCCGGTTCTCCAAACTACTCAAAGTTTCCACTACCGGTTCTCCAGAATGTGCTGAATAGCACCCCTGGTTGCAGGTAATTCCTGCCGGTTCAGCTGAAAAAAAAAAAAAAGCCATCTAGCACCTATAAGTCTCGTGCATCCTTCTGAATTCCTTTTCTTTTTTTTTTTTGGAAAGCCATAGATTCATTTAAGGGGATTTAAAATCCACTCCCTTCGGCTGATGGAATGCTCAGCTGCCGGTGTGCCAGCCAAATTGTCACATCACATGTCTCCACCATCTGTTTTGTGCTCACTTTGCAAACTGTGTGCATACATACCTATTGCACAGGGAGGGTTTTAAAGAAAAAAACACCATCCACATAACCACTTCTGCAAAGCAAAGCAAGAAGAAGAAGAAGGGGACCTGCTCTAAAAGATCGAACTCCTGGCAGTAGGCAGAATTAGCCTGCAATATGGGATTCTAACCACTGCGCCACCATGGGAAGGAGGGAGAGAGGGAGGGAGAAAAGGAAAGAAGGAAGAAAGGAGGGAGAAAAGAGAGGGAGAGAAAGAGGGAAGGAAGCAAGCAATAACAATAGCACTTAGACTTATATACCACTTCACGGTGCTATTACAACCCTCTCTAAGCAGTTTACAGAGTCAGCCTCTTTCCCCCAACAATCTGGGTCCTCATTTGACCGATCTTGGAAGGATGGAAAGTCGAGTCGATCTTGAGCTCATCAGGATTGAACTGCAGGCAGTGGGCAGAGTCAGCCTGCAGTACTGCAGTCTAACCACTGCACAGGCAGGCAGGCAGGCAGGCAAGAAGGTAGGAAGGAATAGCAAAAGCACTTAGATTTATATACCGCTTCACAGTGCTTTTATAGCCTTCTCTAAAGTGGTTTACAGAGTCAGCACATTGCCCCCAACAATCCTCATGTTACCGACTTCGGAAGGATGGAAAGTTGAGTCGACCTTGAGCCTGTCAGGATCGAACTGCAGGCAGTGGGCAGAGTTAGCCTGCAATACTGCATTTTTAACCACTGCACCAAGGTTGGTAACACGAGGATTGTTGGGGGAAATGTGCTGACTCTGTAAACTACTTTAGAGAGGGCTGTAAAAGCACTGTGAAGCGGTATATAAATCTAAGTGCTTTTACTATTCCTTTCTACCTTCTTGCCTGCCTGCCTGTGGGATAAGGGCCATACTGCCAACCCACCAAGGACCATCAATTTGCTCTTAGGAATGTGATACAAGAAAGCGAGCTCACACCAAATGTATTGAGAATTGAGGTTTTTTTTTCCCTTTTTCCCCGCCATATGTCTTCTCTAAACGTCATTGCCTTCCCCGTTTTGAAGTCTTCCTGGTTTCACCTCCTAGCAAACCGACAGCACTTAACATCCCTGTTTTGCTCCGACAATCACACCTTCTATGAATTATTAACCATATGGTTACAATTTGTCACCTGCCCAAAATCCCGTCTGCGGATGCACCTCGGTGTGCTTTTTATTTTTTTGTTAAAAAGAAAAGCTGTTGTGTGACAGAATTTGAGTGCAACATAAAGAAACGGTGAATTATTCGACTTCAGTCACCTTCCTTAGTTTGCTTCTGTTGGAAGGAAGGAAGAATTCTGAGGGAGAAAGGGAGGGACAGGAGGAGAGAGGGAGGGAGGGAGAGGAAGGAAGGATTCTGAGAGAGGGAAGGAAGGAGGGAGGGGGGGACTGGAGGGAGGGAAAGGAAGGATTCTGACGGAGGGAGGGAGGGGAAGGATTCTGGGGGAGGGAGAGGAGTGGAGAGGAACAAAAGTAGGGAGAGGAAGGAAGGAAGGGTTCTGAGGAAGGGAGGGAGGGACAGGAGGGGAAAGGAGGAAGGAGGAGGGAGGGGCAGGAATGAAGAATTCTGCAGGAGGGAGGGAGAGGAGGGAAAAGGATGAAGGAATGAAGAAGGGAGGAGGAAGGGGAAGGATTCGGAGGGAGGGAAAAGGAAGGAAGGAAGGGAGGGAGGGGAAGGAAGGAAGGACTCTGAGGGAGGGAATGAAAGGAAGAAGGAAGGGAAGGAGGGAGGGAGGGGAAGGAAGGATTCTGAGGGAGGGAAGGAAGGAGGGAGGGGACAGGAGGGAGGGAGAGGAAGGAAGGGAGGGTTCTGAGGAAGGGAGGGAGGGACAGGAGGGGAAAGGAGGAAGGAAGGAAGGGAGGGAGGGGAAGGAAGGAAGGATTCTGAGGGAGGGAGGGACAGGAGGGGAGAGGAACAAAAGTAGGAAAGGGAAGGAAGGAAGGAAGGAAGGAAGGCCTTCTATTCTTAAGAGACACCTTTTGGAGCACTTGGGATTAATGTCAATATCACCCTGTAGCTGTACTCAATGCACAAAAGTGCGTGATTGTACGTGTGTATGCGTGCGCGCGTGTAGCCGGGGCCCTTTGTTTTCAAAAACAAAGCCTCCGGTGGACTCCCGTGAAACTCCACGCACAGCCGAACTGCACGCAAAAGACCGAGCCAAAGCGATGCATGATTGATTCAAAGCCGGCTGCCTCCTTTCCCAACCTGGAAACCTCGCCTCCACCGTTTGATATTTATTCCTGGAAATTTATGCAGCAAAGATGATTAATTGCCAGGACGGGGCGGCGGTGGTGGTGCTGTGTGCCAGCCCACCTTCAGCATTCCCACCCCCCCATCCCTGTTCGCTTCGCCATTGGAGAAACTGGCCTTTCATCTTTGCTTTAAGACCCCAACAAGCAGGGCGAGAGAGAGAGAGAGAGAGAGGAGGAGAGAGAGGGGGAGAGAGGGGAGAGAGAGTGGGGAGAGAGAGAGGAGAGAGAGAGAGGGAGAGAGGGGAGAGAGAGAGAGGGGAGAGAGAGAGGAGAGAAAGAGAGAGAAAGAGATGGGGAGAGACGGGAGAGAAAGAGAGGAGAGAGAGGGAGAGAGAGAGAGAGAGGGAGAGAGAGGGGGAGAAAGAAAGAGGGGGAGAGAGAGGAGAGAGAGAAAGAAAGAGAGGGGAGAGAGAGAGAGAGAAAGAGAGAGAGAAAGAGAGGGGGGAGAGAGGGAGAGAGAGAAAGAGAGAGAGAAGGGGAGAGAGAGGGGGGAGAGAAAGAGAGAGAGAAAGAGAGAGAGGGGGAGAGAGAGAGAGACAGAGAGAGAGAGAGAGAGGAATGCATTTGCTGCCAGAAAAACCAAAAACCAAATAAAAATGGCAACACCCGAGTGCAGGCTAGGGAGAGAGAGAAAAAAAAACCCAAACAAACATTCCCAAAATGTGACAGGCGCCGTTGGGAAATAGGGCACAGTTGTGGTGGTGGCGGCCTTGTTTTGTTTTTTTGTGGACTGCGAGCAAGAATTCCCTTCCTGAATCCGTGCGCAATGCACGAAGCAAATTGTGCACGTTGGGAGAATCGTCCCTTAAGAACGTCTTCTTCTCGGGACTGAACTCCCATCCTTTGTTTTGGCGGCTTGGAGAAAAGAGAGATATTTTCCGTATTTTCCTTCCTTCTTATCTTCCTCCTCCCTCCCTCCATCTTAGAATATTTTCCATATCTTCCTTCCCTTTTATCTCCTTCCTTCTTTCCTCAGAATATTTTCCATATCTTCCTTCCTTCTTTCTTTTATCTCCTTCCTTCCTTCCTTCCTTCCTTCCTTCCTCCCTCCAACATAATGCCTTCCTTCCTCCCTTCTTTCCTTCCTTCCTTCCTCCCTTCTTTCTTTCTTCCCTCCCTCCCTCCAACATGTCTTCCTTCCTTCCTTCCTTCCTCCCTCCCTCCCTCCCTCCATCTCCTTCCTTCCTTCCTCCCTCCAACAATGCCTTCCTTTCTTCTTTCCTTCCTTCCATCCTTCCTTCTTTCTTTCTTTCTTCCCTCCCTCTCCCCCTCCCCCCAACATAATATCTTCCTTCCTTCCTTCCTTCCTCCCTCCCTCCCTCCCTCCCTCCCTCCCTCCATCTCCTTCCTTCCTTCCTTCCTTCCTTCCTTCCTTTCTTCCATCCTCCCTCCCTTTGCCATATTCCAACTCCTTCTTCCCTTTCTTTCTTCCTGTTCCTATCTCCTCCCTCTCTCTCTCTCAACCGGCAACGGCAAACTTGAGAACTTCCAGGATTTTAGCTTCAAACCCCCAAAGTTTACCGCCCACTTTTAACGATGCGCCGGGTTATTTATCTCGTAGCACAATGCATCTGCGGCTGAATTAATACACTCCTTTAAAGACCATCATTGTCGCAAGCGATGAAAAGAGAACTATTGCCAGATAGCTCAATTACGCCACATTTATAAATTAAAAAAGAAACTGCCTAAATCACCCTGGGCAATTTTGAGGGAGCTGAAAAAGGATCACAGCACAGCAGGCAGAAAAAGGGAGACAGCACCAAGGAGCCCGTGGGAGAAAATCAGGTGTGCGGATGGACACTTGTGAGAAAGGAAAGAGAGGCGGGTTGAAAAAGAGAGGGGCATGACATCTATGTCTACATCACTTGAGAGGGCCTTGAATTAAAGCAGGCCAAGAAGACCTGCAGAAGGTCGCAAAGCCAGCTCAATAATGAAAGTAATGGGGAATAAATCTTAATTAACTAGGACCGGGGATGTGACTTCACAACCAAGCAGGCAATTCAAACAATTCAAAATATTCATGATCCAGTGAGACAATCATAAGAAAATAAGCAGTTTCCTTCCTTCCTTCCTTCCTTCCTTCCTTCCTTCCTTCCTTCCTTCCTTCCTTCCTTCCTTCTCAGAATAATTTCTATATCTTCCTTTCTTTTTTCTCCTCCCTCCCTCCCCCCCTTCTTAGAATATTTTCCATATCTTCCTTCCTTCTTTCTCTTATCTCATTCCTTCCTTCTCCCTCTCTCCCTCTCCTATTTTTCAATTTTTCACATCTTCCTTCCTTCCTTCCTTCCTTCCTTCTTTCCTTCCTTCCTTCTTCCCTTCCTTCCTTCTTTCCTTCTTCCCTTCCCTTCCTTTCTTCTCTCCCTCTCTTCTTCTTCCATTCCTTCCTTCCTTCCTTCCTTCCTTCCTTCCCTTCCTTCCTTCTCTCCCTCCCTCCTTTCTTCTTCTTCCTTCTTTCTTTCCCTTCCTTCCTCCCTCCCTTCTGCAGGAAGAAAAAGTCATGATTCTGGACAATCGTGTGAGAAAGGGACTTCCTGGCCTAAACAGGACCATAAGAATGTTGCAAAATTGGAATGCACAGTCGTTCCAGGTCTTCCAACTGGATTTGTCCAGTTCAAAATGAATATGGAATTTGTATAACAAAAGATTAAGAAAGTGCCAGCATTTTTTCTCAAGCTACTTACCTTTCTGATACTGCAACCAGAGCTGCTGTTGTATCTTCTTGCTTGGGAAGTGAATGGTGCAGCTGAATTCAGAGCCGTATAAGCCCTCTGCTATGTAATGGGAGCCGTACTGCTGAATGAAATACAGCAACTCCTCCCGGCTGCTGTCCTTGTTCAGAATCTTGAGGACATTTGCAAATCCTAGAAAGATAAAGCAGAAAGAAAGAGAGAGGGAGAGAGACAGAGAGAGGAGGAGGAGGAGGAGGAGGAGAAGCAGAAGAAGCAGAAACAGAAGAAGAAGAAGAAGAAGAAGAAGAAGAAGAAGAAGAAGAAGAAGAAGAAGAAGAAGAAGAAGAAGAAGAAGAAGAAGAAGAAGAAGATAATGAGCAGAGAAGAAGAGGAGGAGGAGGAGGAGGAGGAGGAGAAGAAGAGGAAGAAGAAGGGAAAGGGAAAAGGGAAGGGGAAGGGGAAGAGGAGGAGGAGAGAGAAAAGAGGAAAAAGAGAGAGAGAGAAAGAGAGAAGAGGAGGAGGAGGAGAGAGAAAAGTGGGAGAGAGCGAGAGCGAGAGTAGAAGAGGAGGAGGAGGAGAGAAAAGAGGGAGAGGGAGGGAGAGAAGAAGAAGAGAGAAAAAAGGGAGAGAGGGAGAGAAAGAGAGAAGAAGGGGAGGAGGAGAGAGAAAAGAGGGAGAGAGGGAGAGAGAGAGAAGGAGGAGGAGGAGGAGGAAGAGGACAGAAGAGAGAGAGAGAGAGAGAGAGAGAGAGAGAGAGAGAGAGAGAGATGCAATGGGTGCTGGAGATACACATCTTATCTGTAAGATGCTACAGAACAGCACCGATTCCAGCCATTAAAGATCTGCAGAGCCTTGGAAGACACCTGCTAAGGTCTTGCAGGAGCAGTGGCCATTTATAAAAAAAACCCTTACAAATTGGTTCTGCTTACCTGATGAGAGGGCGATCGTGCTGAGCTTCACTCTGTACAGGTTACTTCGGACCCTCCAGTGTTGAACCATAGGGTATCCCATGGCTTCATCGTATCGAATGTCCCCTGTCAAGAGAAGAAAATACCTGTAGCTCAGGGTTGGACAGTGGGGTCCTTGGTGCTCCCGAAGCTTGGTGGGTTCCTTGCAGATGTTTCTTGACCCAACTAGATAACATCATCAGTGATTGAAGGGGGAATAGGGTGTGGAAGGAGGAGGAACAAGGAGGAGGAGGAGGGAGGAGAACTGTGGGGTACTTTGTGCTCCCTGAACTTGGTGGGTTCCTTGCAGATGTTTCATGACCCAACTAGGGAACATCATCAGTGATTGAAGGGGGAATAGGGTGTGGGAGGAGGAGGAGGAGGAGGAGGAGAGGAGAACTGTGGGGTCCTTGGTGCTCCCTGAACTTAGTGGGTTCCTTGCAGATGTTTCATGACCCAACTAGGGAACATCGTCAGTGTGAGAAAGGAGTAGCATTTGGGGAGAGTAGGAGGAGGGGGGAGGGAAAGGGAAAGGGGGAGAAGGAGAAGGAGGACTGTTGGGTTCTTGATGCTCCCTGAGCTTGGTGGCTTCCTAGCAGACGTTGAGGAACATCATCAATCTTAGAAAGGAGTAGGGTTTGGGGAGAGGGGAGGAGGAGGAGGAGGAGGAGGAAGGAAGAGGAGGACAACTGTGGGGTCCTTGGTGATCTCGAAGCTTGGTAGTTTTCTTGGCAGATGTTTCATGACCCAACTAGGGAACGTTATGTGCTAGAAAGGAGTAGGTTGGGGAGAGGAGAAGGAGGAAGAGAAAGAAGAAGAAGAGGAGGAGGAGGACTATGGGGCCACCATAGAAAAGTCAAGGCTCCTACCAGTTAACAGCTGGAGGTTGGGAAGCGGTTCTGATAGCACACCACGACACTGTTCCTCAACCGGTAGAGGAATGACCATCAACGCATCAGCCAGTTGGGGAAAGTCCTTGATGAAATTGTTCTCCCTAGGAAAAAGAAACCAGAGAACTGAAGCGCAGTGATTTGGACACAATCTGGAGAGGGTGGAAAAATGTCGACTTGGATTCAGAAGGGAAAAGACCAAGACGTATGAACAAGGAGAGAAAAACTCAGAAATGTTAGCCTTTCGGGTGTAATTCTTCATAGACATCCCAGTGGTTCTCCTTCTGGGATTGACTTCCTAGCCTAGCCTACAAACTTAGAAATTGTTTGCTGGTTTCCCGCTCCAAATATAAACTCATCCTGATCTTGTCTGGGATTCTGAACCTGGACAAGGTAGGTCAGCTGCTGACACCTGGTAGACATCTCTTCCTCCATTCCTCCAGTGCAAGCATCTGTTTGGCATCGTCTTCTGGATTGTTCAGAGGTTCAGTGCCAAGCAGGGGCTACAGTAGTACAATATCTCCATACCATCAGGAGAAGCGTTTCAGAATGGAGCTACCAAGCTCTCTTGTAGGAATACATCAAACCTGGTTTCTTTTCCCATTCAGTGGGAATCTGGAATCCAGAGGTGGAGAGAGGACCTCCTGAATCCAGAATACATCAAACCTGGTTTGTTTTCCCATTCAGTGGGAATCTGGAAACCAGAGGTGGAGAGAGAACCTCCTGAATCCAGAATACATCAAACCTGGTTTGTTTTCCCATTCAGTGGGAATCTGGAAACCAGAGGTGGAGAGAGAACCTCCTGAATCCAGAATACATCAAACCTGGTTTGTTTTCCCATTCAGTGGGAATCTGGAATCCAGAGGTGGAGAGAGGACCTCCTGAATCCAGAATATATCAAACCTGGTTTGTTTTCCCATTCAGTGGGAATCTGGAATCCAGAGGTGGAGAGAGGACCTCCTGAATCCAGAATACATCAAACCTGGTTTCTTTTCCCATTCAGTGGGAATCTGGAATCCAGAGACGGAGAGAGAACCTCAGAACAGATCAAACCTGGTTTCTTTTCCCATTCAATGGGAACCTTCTGAATCCAGAAGTGGTGATATTTAGCCCACAAACCTTCCACGATACAGGCTCTATTTCTTAGTCTTACTCAAGAGTTTAGCAACATCCTATACGCTTCCAAAGAGGCAGATACATTCTGAGAGATGGGAATTGACGTTTTCTGGTCTCAACCATCTGCCCTCCGCAAACATGAATATTTTGGCTTTTCAAAGCACTTTGCTCAACTTGAGGCCACCAACAAAAGTTTGCCAAAGTGGCTGCCTGGAGCCATCTCCTTCTGCCAGCCTCCTCTCATAATATTGTGTACAGAGTCCTAAAATGCAGCCAGACTTCTCCGAAACACAACGACGCTGCCATTCAATCTCCAGCCGACTTTTATTTTCCAAAGAACAGAAAGAGCTAATTAGCTTGCACGGAATCCTGCCATTTTTATGATCTTGAAAAAAAACGAAACCAGCCAACCAGCCAACCAACCAACCAACCAATCAACCAAGGATGGAGGAAAGCCTTGGTTAATGAAGAATAGGTTGCTCCAGACAATCTAACAGAAGAAATCTAAGGTAGGCATGGAGGTACACGAGGCAGATACACAACCGAGCTGCAAAGCCAGTGAATTGGGATGAGTGAGAACAACAGTTCTTTGCAATTCGCCCATCGAGAGAGAACGGTTCCCTCAACATAAACTTCACTTATCAGGTTGTCCCACAGTCTTCTCGATGCCAATAATCACTTTAAACCCAAGAGTACACTAAGACAGAAGCTTGTCCACCCCAAGGGATAAAACACCCGGACACAAAATGAGCAATATGCAATACCATGCAGTGAGGCCTGTGCAGATCTGTACATTGGAGAAACAAAACAACCGCTTTACAACTGCATGACACAACACAGAAGAACAAATTCTGTCTGTCTGTCTGTCTATCTATCTATCTGTCTGTCTGTCTGTCTGTCTGTCTGTCTGTCTGTCTGTCTATCTATCTATCTATCTATCTATCTATCACAGTGGTTCTCAACCTTTATAGTGCTGCGACCCCTTTAATACAATTCCCCATGATGTGGCAACCCCAACCGTAAAATTATTTTTGTTTTGAATTTACCGCGCCTGAAGCCGTATTGGCTAGCGATCTGACCTGCTTGCGATTGCCTTGAGGACGGAGGCATTAAAGCGGAGACTCCTCCCCTATTAAGTTTATCGTGCCTGAAGCCAGATTAGGCTAGCGATTGGGAGTGATTGCAGCTGGCTTGAGAGGGAGACATCAGAGCAAAGATTTCTCTCTTTTTTAATTCATCGCACCTGAAGCCGAATTCGGCTAGTGATTTGAAGAGCCTGCAGCTGGCTTGTGGAGTCAACCATTGGAGCGCGATTCTTCGACTCGCAAGTATACTTCCCATATTTCCGATGGTCTTAGGCGACCCCCGGCAAATTGTCATTCGATCCCCAACGGGGTCGCGACCCACAGGTTGAGAACCGCTGATCTATCATATATTTAAAATGCAAAACGCCATTTTACATGGGCCATCTATCTATCTATCCATCCTATCTATCTATCTATCTATCTATCTATCTATCTATCTATCTATCTATCTATCTATCTATCTATCTATCTATCTATCTATCTATCATCTATCTATCTTTTTATATCTATCTATCATCTATCTATCTATCTATCTATCTATCTATCTATCTATCTATCTATCTATCTATCTATCTATCATATATTTAAAATGCAAAACGCCATTTTACATGGGCTATCTATCTATCTATCTATCTATCTATCTATCTATCTACCTACCTACCTACCTACCTACCTACCTATCCATCCTATCTATCTATCTATCTATCTATCTATCTATCTATCTATCTATCTATCTATCTATCTATCTATCTATCTATCTATCTATCTTATCATATATTAAAAATGCAAAACACCATTTTAGATGGGCCATAAATGCAAGCCTTTGTGCTGGAGGGGATAAGCAGCACTTTCTCTACCTGGACAGGTGGGGCATCTGCAGAATCGCTGACCACAGGAGCTGCAGCACCTGGTTTGGCAGCAGATGCCACAAGAAAGTTTTTCTCCTGGTAGATGCTGCTGCTGCAAAGCATATGCGCCAGATGTAGACTTAAAAAGGGCCCTCCTGACACTAAAATAAATAAATAAATAAAAAATAAAAACCAGAGCAGTTGTTTCTCCTCCTCCTTGGTTTCCTTGGGAGTGTGATAGGGAGGAAGAGTTAAAGCCTGTCTCCCCTCCACCCATGTCCTTATGTGCAGAGAGGAAAAAAACCAGATGCATCTCCAAAATACCCCAAAGACACATCTGTAGAGGGGACGTTTACATCTATGCTACGTTTTAATTTGCAGTAGCACTATGCATGAGGAGGGGAAATAAAAGAACCTCTTTTCCCATCGAGTTTTCTTTCCATTGATGGATTTTTATGGCTGGCTGTTCTCGTGCTGATTTAATTACAAGGTGCGGATGGGTTCCCATTCTAAATTTTGGTCATAAGTTATCTTCGTAGGGAAAATTTTTCAAGAGGGGACGTTTGTATGGAACTTTTCCAAAATGGGAACAGAGGAGGAGGAGGAGGAGGAGGAGGAGGAAGAAGAAGCCAAAGGAGAAGAAGAAGAAGCTGCCAAAGGAGAAGGAGGAGGAGGAAGAGGAAGAAGAAGCTGGAGGAGGAGGAGGAGGAGGAGGAGAAGGAGAAGGGGAAGGGGAAGGAGGAGGAGAGGGAGGAGGAGGAGGAGGAAGAGAAGAAGAAGCCGGAGGAGGAGGAGGAGGAGGAGGAGGAGGAAGAGAAGAAGAAGCCGGAGGAGGAGAAGGGGAAGGAGAAGGGGAAGGGGAAGGAGGAGCAGAGGAGGAGGAGGAGGAGGAGGAGGAGGAGGAGGAGGAGGAGGAGGAGGAGGAGGAGGAGGAGAAGGGAAGGGAAGGAGGAGGAGAGGGAGGAGGAGGAGGAAGGAGAAGCCAAAGGAGAAGAAGAAGAAGCTGCCAAAGGAGAAGGAGGAGGAGGAAGAGGAAGAAGAAGAAGGAGGAGGAGGAGGAGGAGGAGGAGGAGGAGGAGGAGGAGGAGGAGGAGGAGAAGGGAAGGGAAGGGAAGGAGGAGGAGAGGAGGAGGAGGAGGAGGAGGAGGAGGAGGAGGAGGAGAAGGAGGAGGAGGAGGAAGAAGGAGGAGGAGGAGGAGGAAGAGGAGGAGGAGGAGAAGGAGAAGGGGAAGGGGAAGGAGGAGGAGGAGGAGGAGGAGGAGGAGGAGGAGGAGGAGGAGGAGGAGGAAGAGAAGAAGAAGAAGGAGGAGGAGGAGGAGGAGGAGAAGATTATTTACAGAATTCATGCTTGGCGGGAAGGTCCTGGACAGTCCAGCTTTGGCACAAAAGCCTTAGCATAATATGAAACAACCTATCTTGTAGGGAAGCCATTTGGCCTCTGACTAATACACTTAGAGGAGATATCTCTGAATGAATTGGTTTCCACCAGGAAGTTTAGCAAGCGATGGGAGAACGCCCGGTGAAACCACCAACTTCCCAGTTCTCAAAGCCTAGGAAGTTGAAAACACCCCAGACAATGGCAGTGGCCAATCCTTTTTGTACCATTGCTAAGGGGAAAAAAAAAAGTATGATTCTGGGACCCTGAAATCAAAAGATACTCAGTTGTGGAAGGAAACCTCTCTGCTGAAAGAGAGAAGAAGGTGCAGTTCTAGGCGTCAGCCAATAGAGGGCCGCACATGCTTTGGAACGCGGCGCATGCACAAATGCGAAAAGAGTTTCTTGCTAAAATTTTGCACTTGGGAAGAAAAAAGAAAAATGGGAAATGAGATTTTGCTTCAATAGATAGATAGATAGATAGAATTTTTTATTGGCCAAGTGTGATTGGACACACAAGGAATTTGTCTTGGTGCATATGCTCTCAGTGTACATAAAAGAAAAGATACCTTCATCAAGGTACAACATTTACAACACAAATGATGGTCAATATATCAATATAAATCATAAGGATTGCCAGCAACAAAGTTACAGTCATACAGTCATAAGTGGAAAGAGATTGGTGATGGGAATGATGAGAAGGTTAATAGTAGTGCAGGTTTAGTAAATAGTTTGACAGTGTTGAGGGAATTATTTGTTTAGCAGAGTGATGGCCTTCGGGGAAAAACTGTTCTTGTGTCTAGTTGTTCTGGTGTGCAGTGCTCTATAGCGTCGTTTTGAGGGTAGGAGTTGAAACAGTTTATGTCCTGGATGCGAGGGGTCTATAAATATTTTCACGGCCCTCTTCTTGATTCGTGCAGTATACAGGTCCTCAATTCAGATTGGGAAGCGGTGCTGTGACGCGGACTAGATGATGAGCCCCCCCAAAAAAGAGGCCCCCAAATCAACCTTCCAGATGTGTTCATTTTTCCGCGCACAGGAGAAATGTGAACGTTAAGAGAAACGTGGGAGAGAAGAAATTCCCTGGCGGGTGAATTCTTTGGGCGATCCGAAGCGAGCTCAACATTGCAGCCTATGTTTCTCTCGCTCCTATAAGGCAACCCGTTCCTTCTGCTCTCCTGCACGTACGACAACAACAACAGAGTCGGAAGGGACCCTGGAGGTCATCTACTCCAACCCCCTGCTCACGTAGGACACCTGCCCTAGGGATTCGAACCGCCGAGCTGCCGACCTTTCTAGCCACTGAGCCGCCTAGTACGAAAGGCAAAACGGTTAACCTGCGTGAGAAGCACACTACTTAACTTTTCACTCAACTTTTGAAAAAGTGCAAAGAAGAGCAACTTTCTTTCTTTCTTTCTTTCTTTCTTTCTTTGTCAATCATATATAAGATAACAGGTAAAAGTATAAACATAATTTGGATACATGAAAAGAGTAAGTGAAAAAGGAATATTAGGAGAGGAACGGTAGGCACGCTGGTGCTCTTATGCATGTCCCTTACAGACCTCTTAGGAATGGGGTGAGGTCAACAGTAGACAATTTAAGCTTAAAGTTTTGGGGGTTTGGGGAAGAAACCGCAGAGTCAGGTAGTGCATTCCAGGCGTTGACCACTCTGTTGCTGAAGTCATATTTTCTGCAATCGAGTCTGGAGCAGTTTACCAGGAGTTTGAATCTATTATTTGCTCGTGTATTGTTGTGGTTGAAGCTGAAGTAGTCATTGACAGGTAGGACATTGTGGTAGATAATTTTATGTACTATGCTTAGGTCAGACTGAAGGCGGCGTAGTTCTAAGTCGTCTAAAGCCCAACATTTGGAGTCTGGTGGCATAAGGGATTTTATTGCGGGCAGAGGAGTGGAAGACTCTTCTTGTGAAATACTTCAGCTTCAACCACAACAATACACGAGCACACAATAGATTTAAACTTAAAGTGAACCGCTCCAATCCTGATTGCAGAAAATATGACTTCAGTAACCGAGTTGTTAATGCCTGGAATGCACTGCCTGACTCTGTGGTCTCTTCCCAAAATCCCCAAAGCTTTAACCAAAAACTGTCTACTATTGACCTCACCCCATTCCTAAGAGCACCAGCGTGCCTACCGTTCCTCTCCTAATGTTCCCTTTGGTTGTATTCAATTTGTGTGGTTATCTCATGCTTATACTTATATATATTGTTGTGTTTGACAAATAAATAAAATAAAATAAAATAAATAAAATATCTCTGAACTCTTTCTCTCTCTCTTACTAAGGTGATTAAAGGCCTGGAGGCTTAAACATATGAAGAATGGCTGCAGGAGTTGGGTTTGGCTAGTTAGAGAAAAGAAGGATTAGTGGGGACACGATAGCAGGATTTCAGTATTTGAGGGGCTGCCACAAAGAAGAAAGGAGTCAAATTATTCTCCAAAGCACCTGAAGGCAGGACAAGAAACAATGTCAAGGAACCTCTGTGGCTCAGGCTGGTAAGACAGTCTGTTATTAACAGCAGCTGCTTGCAATTACTGCAGGTTCAAGCCCCACCAGGCCCAAGGTTGACTCAGCCTTCCATCCTTTATAAGGTAGGTAAAACAAGGACCCAGATTGTTGCGGGCAATAAGTTGACTTTCTATATAATATACAAATGGATGAAGACTATTGCTTGACATAGTGTAAGCCGCCCTGAGTCTTCGGAGAAGGGCGGGATATAAATGCAAATTAAAAAAAAAGGAGAGTAGCAACCTGGAATTAAGGAGAAATTTCCTAACAGTGAGGACAACGAACCCATGGAACAGCTTGCCACCGGAAGTCGTGGGTGCTTCATCAACTGGAGGTTTTTAAAGAAGAGACTGGACAGTTACTTTCCCGAAATGGTATAAGATCGCCTGCTTGAGCAGGGGTTTGGAGTACAAGACCTCCAAGGTGCCTTCCAGCTCTATTCTATTCTGATTCTGAAGAACAAGACAGTCTGGCAGAAATTAAAGACGCCTTCGAGAAATTCCATTATTTTCTCTCCCCGTATATTCTTCTCCGCTTCCCAAAGCTGCCGTGGCGGCAAATGTTAATTGCGTGGCCGTCTTGCCTTTCGTCAAATGAACTTGCATTTCCAAAAAAAGTGACACAAGAAAATTGCAGACAAGGCTTCTTACACGCACCTGGTGCTCAATTAATTTCTGCTTGCTGGTGGAAGAGACAAAATTGGATATTATTTTAATTGCGGGCATTTGGTAGCCACCGCTACTGCCGGCTGTGCCGAAGGAAGTCCATAATGAAATGGTCTGAATCAACGCTAAATCAAAATGCAAAGTCTCAGGCACTTTCAGTGTCTAGAAAAAGTGCAGAGAAGAGCAACCAAGAGGATTAGGGGACTGGAGGCTAAAATATAGGATGAACGGTTGCAGGAACTGCATGTCGTGTCCCCCTCGCCCTCCGACGACCGGGTCTAGGAAGTCCATATCAAGCATGGCCACGAAGCCTCTGCAGCTTTGCCAAATTCCTTTCAGATTTCTCAGGGCAGGCAGGAATTCAAGGTGTGACTTCAGCAAACGAAAGGAGACTTTGCTTGACTCAAAGTTGCTTGACTCAAGCTGATCCTTTATATAGGCTGTGGGGTGTGGCTCCATGACTCAGCACTTATCCAGGCCTGCCCCTCCCTTCCTTCTGCTGACGTCGCCTCTCAGATCTCCGGAAGCGGGGATCCGTCCACTGTGAATTCCCTTCCTCTGGATCTGCTGCCGGTAATTCTAGCACGTGGCTGGCTCCCTGCTCACACGTTGTAGGAGTGAGGTTTGTTTGTTCATTCCTGACATTCTGTCCGGGCATGGGGCCAAGGCTGGGGGCTGGAGGCATGCCAGGCCGTTCCTCTTCATTATCAGACTCTGAATCTGATAGCAGGCCCGGGAGGCGACAGGAGGGGCCCGGTTGAGGAGAGGAGGGAGGGCGAGGCACAACACTGGGTAGGCCTAGTTTGATGAAAAGAAGGACTAGGGGAGACATGACAGCAGTTCTTCCAATATCTCAGGGGCTGCCACAAAGAAGAGGGAGTCAAGACACCAAGATCCTCTCACAGTCACTGCTATAAAGCCTGCTTTCACCCAGTCTATCTGTGTACTTTTGGGTTTGTTTGGTTTTTTTTGCCTATGTGTAGGACTTTATCATTAAACACAGAGGCGTGAGGGATGGGCTCAGCACATGCCTGCTGTTCCAGCTGCTGTTGAGGGACCACCGTTTGCTCTTTTGTCTTCAGAGCCTTTGATTAAATTTGGAGCTCATCCAAGGCAAGGTTAGAAGACTCGACGGCGCTCCAGATGTTGCTAAACGGCGGCTGTCATCAATTTGAATCATTTGCCGAGCGCCTGAATTCGGATCACGTGACCACAGGGGAAATGCTGCCAAG
Source organism: Ahaetulla prasina (assembly GCF_028640845.1). Taxonomy (NCBI): domain Eukaryota; kingdom Metazoa; phylum Chordata; class Lepidosauria; order Squamata; family Colubridae; genus Ahaetulla; species Ahaetulla prasina. Next base: position 7,878,280 of record NC_080554.1, read on the forward strand.
GTCATGTTAAAAACCGGTTCTAAAGTCCCTTTTTTTCCCAGTGTAATCAAGGGCTGCCCGTATGCTATTTAGAATAGAATAATAGATGCTGTTTAGAAGAGAACAGAGTAACAGAGTTGGAAGGGACCTTGGAAGTCTTCTAGTCCAACCCCCTCCTTAGGCAGGAAACCCTACACCACAGAATCAAGATCACGTGAAGTGTTAGTGCCACTTTATAATGCCTTGGTAAGGCCACATTTGGAATACTGCATCCAGTTTTGGTTGCCGCGATGTAAAAAAGATGCTGAGACTCTAGAAAGAGTGCAGAGAAGAGCAACAAAGATGATTAGGGGACTGAAGGCTAAAACATAAGAAGAACGGTTGCAGGAACTGGGTATGTCTAGTTTAATAAAAAGAAGGACTAGGGGAGACATGATAGTGGTGTTCCAATATCTCAGGGGTTGCCACAAAGAAGAGGGAGTCAAGCTATTCTCCAAAGCACCTGAGGGTAGAACAAGAAGCAATAGGTGGAAACTAATCAAGGAGAGAAGCAACTTAGAACTAAGGAGAAATTTCCTGACAGTTAGAACAATCAATAAGAGGAACAACTTGCCTGCAGAAGTTGCGAATGCTCCAACACTGGAAATTTTTAAGAAAATGTTGGATAACCATCTGTCTGAGATGGTGTAGGGTTTCCTGCCTGGGCAGGGGGTTGGACTAGAAGGCCTCCAAGGTCCCTTCCAACTCTGTCGTTATTATTATTATTACTTCAGACAAATGGTTGTCCAACATCTTCTTAAAAACTCCCAGTGTTGGAGCATTCACAACTTCTGCAGGCAAGTTGTTCCACTTATTAATTGTTCTCAATGTCAGGAATTTTCTCCTTAATTCTAAGTTGCTTCTCTCCTTGATTTGTTTCCACCCATTGCTTCTTGTCTGGCCTTCAGGTGCTTTGGAGAACAGCCCGACTCCCTCTTCTTTGTGGCAGCCCCTGAGATATTGGAACACAGCTATCATGTCTCCCCTGGTCCTTCTTTTCATTAAACTAGACATTCCCAGTTCCTGCAACCGTTCTTCCTATGTTTTAGCCTCCAGTCCCCTAATCATCTTTGTTGCTCTTCTCTGCACTCTTTCTAAAGTCTCCACAATTTTTTTACACCATGGCGACCAAATATTTCATATTGAAAAAGCTAGCTGAGTCTTTTGAAAAGGCTTACAGCTGGGATTCCAGTTCATTAGAGGTTTAACACGGGAATAGCTACTCTGGATCTTGTCCAAGTCTCTTGAAGATGGAGACAAGCTTGGAAGTATTTATTATTGCAGGATCTGGAACAGGAGGTCAGAGGGGGTTCGCCTGGCATTTGGCCTCCTCTCACAACTCACCAAAGCCTTAGCAACTGAAGCTGGTAAACCATGTTGTTTTTTTTTATCAGGAGAGTTATAATGAATGGGGGGTGGGCGAGAAACCCTTCTAACTCAGGCACAATTTATTACTCATTAAATCTGGGAAAAGTTTAGTAGCAGGGAGGCGGAGTAGCAGGTCTGTGGAAGAGGTGTAACAGAAGACCAGCGGGGAGATGAAGAGGGTTTTGAATGAGTTCACTGAATGTAGAATAATAGAGTTGGAAGGGACCTTGGAGGTCGTCTAGTCCAACCCTCCGCTTAAGCTGGAGACTTATATACTGTTTCAGACAAACGGCTGTCCAGTCTCTTCTTTTCTTTTTTTTTTTAACTTCAGATGTTTGTATGTTTTATTGATATGTTTTTCTTTAGAATACATAAAAACTCAATATCTACATGAAGAGTGTGTTGTCTGGGTACACTTAATTTTGAAAAATAATAATAGTAATGATAACACTAATATTCATAGCATTAATAATAATCACATATGTGCTTATCCATACTGGTAAACCTTCATTGTATAGTTGATCGTTCTCTTAAACTTTTGAGTGTCTAACGTATTTTTTCTTTTATGTACACTGAGAGCATATGAACCAAGAGAAATTCCTTGTGTGCCCAATCACACTTGGACAATAAAGAATTCTCTTCTCTTCTCTTCTCTTCTCTTCTCTTCTCTTCTCTTCTCTTCTCTTCTCTTCTCTTCTCTTCTCTTCTATTCTATTCTATTCTATTCTATTCTATTCTATTCTAACCATTGGTAAAACCAATCCCACATTAAAAAATATTCTGTTTCTTCCTTCTCCTTTATTTGGAGTGTTAATCTATCCATCTCTGGGCATTCTAATTTTTTTATTACACTTTTATCTGTAGGGATCTCATTGTTTTTCCACTGTTGTGCACTGCTGTTAACACGTGTAAAATTAGATATGTATTCCTTTTATTGTACTTTTCTGTTAAAATACCCAACAAAAATATTTCTGGTTTTAAATCTATATGTTGCTATTCAGTCTCTTCTTGAAAACCTCCAGTGTTGGAGCGCTTACAACTTCTGGAGGCAACATCTGTTCCACTGGTTTATTGACCTCACTGTCAGGAAATTCCTCCTTAGTTCTAGGTTGCTTCTTTCCTTGGTTAGTTTCCATCCATCGTTTCATGTCCTGCCTTCTGGTGCTTTGGAAAATAGGTCGACTCTCTCTTCTTTGGGGCAGCCCCTCAAATATTGGAAGACTGCTGTTGTGTCTCCCCTAGTCCTTCTTTTCTCTAGACTAGGCCAATTCCTGCAACTGTCCTTCATATATTTTAGTCTTGAATCATCTTTCTTGCTCTTCTCTGCATTCTTTCCAGAGTCTCGACATCCTGTTTATATCATGGTGACCAGAACTGGATGGAGTATTCAAAGTCTAGTCTTACTAAGGCTTTGTAGAAAATAAACAGGACTAGAATTTCCTGGTGCTCTTTCCATTTTCTTTCCCCTTTTTTTAGACTTTTCCCTAAAAATGGGCAAACTCTGATCCCCCTCAAAACCCCATCTCTTTGGAAAACAAGCAGGTTGCATGCTCATAGCCCAGCTTGTAAGAAAGAGATTTTGTCCAAAGTTGACTCTAGAGGGTAATCCTTGATTTACAACACTTTGTTTGGCGATTCTAGACGCCCTTGCAGAAAGTGACTTAGGACCGATTTTCACAAGCGACGACCTCTCCAGCGTCCCCCATGGCCACGTGATCAAAATTCAGAGGCTGACTCATACTTATGACCGTTGCTGTGTCCCGGCGATCGCGCGATCCTTTTTTGCGACCTTCAAAGTCAGCGGGGAACCGAGATTCACTTAACAACCAATTACTCACTTAAAAACTGTAGGGATTTCATTTAACAATGGAGGCAAGCAAGGTCGTAAAATGGAGGCCTTTGTCTCACTTAACCACAGGAATTTGGGGGCTCCGTTGTGGTCCATATGTTGAGGACTTCCTGCATTGAACTTGCCTTAAATGCTGGAAGATGTAAGATCAGTGGTGGGTTGATCCTGGTTCGGTCCGGTTCGATAGAACCGGTAGTAAAACCAGCGGGAGGCTCTGCCCTCCCACCACGACGTCCTAATGGGTGATCTGCGCATGCGCAGAAGCAAGCGCTCTCCCCTTGCTGTAGTAAAAGGCAAGTAGAACCCGCCCCTGTGTAAAATGTGTAATCCCAGCCTGGGAAAATCCTTTCTGAGTTGTTGTTTTTTTTTATTTGCATTTATATCCCGCCCTTCTCCGAAGACTCAGGGCGGCTTACACTATGTTAACCTGACCCGGGTTAAATAGAGTTTAACCTGGGTCAGCATAAAACAGGTGTTCATCCTTGAAAAAACCCAGTAGGAAGATTTGTGCAGGGGCTCCCGGAGTGATGCTTGATAATTTATCGGCCTTCTTGCGAAGTTGGAGAGACCGGAAGGAAGCCAAAATTACAGCTTTGAACTGCGTTCCCACGCTCGGCTTGCGTTCTTCACACTGTGCTTATCAGGCTACCGAGAGCAAAGCAGAGGAGAAGTCATCGGGGGAAAAATTCAACTAATCTAGACGATGGTGTGCTTCAATACCCCACACCCGTGCATTTCAAGCCTTCAAAACCATTGGGATAGATATTGTATCTAGTTCAGCTAGCTAGAATCTCCTTCGATTGCTAAACCACCTGACTATGCTTCAAATTTCCTTCGCTGTCTTACACCTCTTATAGAATAGAATAGAATAGAATAGAATAGAATAGAATAGAATAGAATAGAATTTTTTATTGGCCAAGTGTGATTGGACACACAAGGAATTTGTCTTGGTGCATATGCTCTCAGTGTACATAAAAGAAAAGATACGTTCATCAAGGTACAACATTTACAACACAATTGATGGTCAATATATCAATATAAATCATAAGGATTGCCAGCAACAAGTTATAGTCATACAGTCATAAGTGGAAAGAGATTGGTGATGGGAACTATGAGACGATTAATAGTAGTGCAGATTCAGTAAATAGTTTGACAGTGTTGATGGAATTATTTGTTTAGCAGAGTGATGGCCTTCGGGGAAAAACTGTTCTTGTGTCTAGTTGTTCTGGTGTGCAGTGCTCTATAGCGTCGTTTTGAGGGTAGGAGTTGAAACAGTTTATGTCCAGGATGCGAGGGATCTGCAAATATTTTCACGGCCCTCTTCTTGATTCGTGCAGTATACAGGTCCTCAATGGAAGGCAGGTTGGTAGCAATTGTTTTTTCTGCAGTTCTAATTATCCTCTGAAGTCTGTGTCTTTCTTGTTGGGTTGCAGAACTGAACCAGACAGTTATAGAGGTGCAAATGACAGACTCAATAATTCCTCTGTAGAAGTGGATCAGCAGCTCCTTGGGCAGTTTGAGCTGACTGAGTTGGCGCAGAAAGAACATTCTTTGTTGTCCTTTTTTAATGATGTTTTTGATGTTAGCTGTCCATTTTAGATCTTGCGATATGATAGAACCTAGAAATTTGAAGGTTTCTACTGCTGATACTGTGTTGTCTAGTATTGTGAGAGGTGGAAGTATGGAAGGGTTTCTCCTAAAGTCTACCATCATTTCTACGGTTTGAGTGTGTTCAGTTCCAGATTGTTTTGGTTGCACCACAAGGCTAGTCGTTCGACCTCTCGTCTATATGCGGATTCGTCATTGTCTCGAATGAGACCAATCACTTATTAGCCTCTTCTTTGCAGAACAGGCTCTGCCGTTAAGCGGACGGCTTTATGGAGTCCTTGGTGATCTCTGAACTTGGTTGTTTTGCTTTCAGACGTGTCATTGCCTGACTGCGTCACATTATCAGTGCTGTGGAGGGTGGGGTTTGCTGTCTGATTATACACATCAGTTCTGCACATGGTTGTTTGCTTGCAAACGTTTCACTATCTGATTAGGTAACAGTGTCAGTGCTAGGGAGGTTGGGATTAGCTCCCTATTTATGTGCAGTAGCTCTGAACTTGGTTATTTACTTGAAGACGTTTCATTACCCAACTAGGTAACATCATCAGGGCTAGTGAGAGTATGGTTCCCTATTTATATACAGTAGTTCTGAACTTGGTTATTTACTTGAAGACGTTTTATTACCCAACTACATAACATCATCAGGGCTAGTGAGTATGGTTCCCTATTTATATACAATAGCTCTGAAGTTAATTATTTACTTGAAGACATTTTATTACCCAACTACATAACATCATCAGGGCTAGTGAGTGTACGGTTCCCTATTTATAAACAATAGCTCTGAAGTTAGTTATTTCCTTGCAGTCGTTTCATGACCTGACCAGGTAACATCATCACGCCTAGTGAGTGTGTGGTTCCCTGTTTATATACAGTAGCTCTGAACTTGGTAATTTACTTGGAAGACGTTTCATTACCCAACTAGGCAACACCATCAGTGCTAGTAAGTGTGTGGGGGTTCGCTCTCTATTTATACATAGTAATTTCATCCGCCGGTGTTGAAGGGGCTGGTTCTGAAATTAGGGTTTCGTTTTCTGCTTCTTCTACTTGACTTCTTTTATTGACGTAAGGATCAAAGAAGAAATAAATTAAAGGGAAACTGTACGGCCAGGGAAAAGGTATTATTAAGCCTACAAATATTTGGAATTGTACAAGGATGAAAGTTGTAGCCGAATCGCCTACAGGCTTGGGTGCAAATCTCCCCAAGCATGCCTTAAAATCAACACAGCTGAGATTAATGGGCAGGCTTCCCTAGCTTGCATTACCGTGCTATTCAGCAGCTATCTGAAACCCAAATTAGCCCTTCCGATGGTAGGTGAGTGAGAGGGCTATCAGCACTGTAATATAAACTTATCGGGCCTGTAACTGTGAGGTGCTGAAAATGAGTCAGTCAATCATCTTTGGCAGATTGCCTCCGGCTCTGTCGTCTTGGCAGCCTTTTCTATCGGAGCTGCGGAATACTAATCATGGTGATGACTGGCCTTCTTAATGCAAGCCCTCGCATCGGAGACGAGGAATTCTCCAAACAGTGTAAGCTATGCTCATCTTCCTTAATCGGCCCCGAATCGAGAACACACCCAGGTAGCCGGGAGAGACATGACACAACCTGGAGAATGGGGAGGCAGAGGGAAAAGAGGGAAGGGAAGGGAAGGGAAGGGAAGGGAAGAAGGAAGGAAGGAAGGAAGGAAGGAAGGAAGGAAGGAAGGAAGGAAGGAAGGAAGGAAGGAAGGAAGGAAGGAGAAGAATTGAAAGAGATAAAGAGAAAGATTATAAGGGAGGAAGGGAGGGAAGGAAAGGAAGGAAAGAAGTAAGGAAGGAAAGAAAGGAAAGAAAGGAAGGAAGGAAAGGAAGGAAGGAGAAGAATTGAAAGAAAGAGAAAGA
>NC_080554.1:7890000-7947500 GCF_028640845.1 Ahaetulla prasina
AACCGTACTGGCGATATTAGGGATTATCCTAATATGCAGGATCTGAGTTTTACCCTTAAACCATTGTTCTTTATCTACCAGGAAAGCTAGAAGCTAAAGAACTTCTCATACTAAAAGCAAGAAAATTCAAATTAAGGAGGCACGTCAGAAATTGCTTTGGGCTTCATCATGCGACTAACTTCTTTACGCCGTAATTTTTGTGTTTTCAGCAAGAATCGGTCCTCAAACAAGCCAGGGGCCAAATTCACCCGAGCAGAATTTAAAAATTCAATCTAAACAAAGAAAGGCACCGCAATCATTTTAATGGGGATGCTAAGGCCGTAACAACAATCTACGCATCTGTTTTATGTTTGAAATTAAAAGCAGTTTGGTTTGATGCCATCGTATTTGTTCCCTTACTTTTTTTGTCAGTGTGTTTTCACGGAACGATTCGTTCCAGCATATAAAATTTGCTTTAAAAAAAAAAAAATCCACACTAGAAAGACCGTAATTCAGGTAGCATCCTTCGGTAGGAATGCAGAATTAATGCAAATATATTCTAATGTTTATCTGAAAATCTGGGAATCTAATTACCATCTAAGTAAATGTTTCAAAAGTTTTAAAATGTTTTAAAACTTTGTAATGTTTTAAAAACATTTTTAAAAAGTTTTACAATGTTTCAAAAATATTATCATCAAAAGTAAATGACCAGTAAGGTGCGCAACATTAATTTCCTGACAGTGAGAACAATTAATCAGTGGAACAACTTGCCTCCAGAAGTTGTGAATGCTCCAACACTGGAAGTTTTTAAGAAAAGATTGGATAACCATTTGTCTGAAATGGTGTAGGGTTTCCTGCCTAAGCAGGCGGTTGGACTAGAAGACCTCCAAGGTCCCTTCCAACTCTGTTATTCTAGTCTAGTCTAATGAAAAGAAGGACTAGGGGAGACAGGGTAGCAGCCTTCCAAAATCTCAGGGGCTGCCACAAAGAAGAGGGAGTCAAACTATTCTCCAAAGCATCTGAAGGCAGGAAAGAAGCAATGGGTGGAAGCTAACCAAGGAGAGAAGCAACCTAGAACTAAGGAGAAATTTCCTGGCAGTTAGAACAATTAACCAGTGGAACAACTTGCCTCCAGAAGTTGTGAATGCTCCAACACTGGAAGTTTTTAAGAAGATGTTGGATAACCATTGGTCTGAAGTGGTGTAGGGTTTCCTGCCTAAGCAGGGGTTTAGACTAGAAGACCTCCAAGGTCCCTTCCAACTCTGTTTATTCTATTCCATTCCATTCCATCCCTGAGTTTTTTTTTTAATTGAAATTAACTTAAAGGAAGAGAGGACACCAGTCTATTTCTATACCATCTACGCAAAGAATAACTTACGTTCTTCTTCTCCTTACCAGATGTGTGGGGTTTCCATTCCCACCCATTTGGGAATTCATGGGAATTGAGGGTGGGATGGGCCCCATGGGTCCCCCACAATGGGGAGGCACTTCTGCTACTGTGCAAGAATACCTCCGAAGTCAGACGGTACCTTGGCACTGCACAGTAAGGAAGCGTTTCGACTTTGCCAACAGAGGGTCGAATTAAACAAATGTTTGAATTTGCACAGACCTCTCGTTCAGGATTAGGTGGGTAAATATATACCTAACAGGGGGAAATGGTGAAGTGTAACACACACCGGAGGATGTTAATTTAGGAAAGGTAGACTGTTGAGAGACACTGGGCTCCCTCCTAGTCTAAGAAAGTAAGAGAAAAGCTTTTGTGAAAACGGGAAAATAAATGTGAATGAAACTACTTCGGCTTTTGCCTCTGAATGTTAATCGTGAAAGGAGTTAAGACAGTGGTTCTCAACCTGTGGGTCGGGACCCCATTGGGGGTCGAATGACAATTTGCCAGGGGTCGCCTAAGACCATCGGAAATATGGGAAGTATACTTGCAAGTTGAGGAATCACGCTCCAATGGTTGACTTCACAAGCCAGCTGCAGGCTCTTCGAATCGCTAGCCGAATTCGGCTTCAGGTGCGATAAACTTAATAGGGGAGGAGTCTCCGCTTTAATGCCTCCATCCTCAAGGCAATCGCAAGCAGCTCAGATCGCTAGCCAATACGGTTTCAGGCGCGATAAACTTAATAGGGGAGGAGTCTCCGCTTTAATGCCTCCGTCCTCAAGGCAATCGCAAGCAGTTCAGATCGCTAGCCAATACGGCTTCAGGCGCGATAAATTCAAAATGAAAATAAATTTACGGTTGGGGGTCGCCACATCGTGGGGAATTGTATTAAAGGGGTCGCCACATTTTCGGGAATTGTATTAAAGGGGTCGCAGCACTATAAAGGTTGAGAACCACTGAGTTAAGAGATTTGGCTGATCCTTCCAGAAAAGCAGAAACTGAGAATCCAACATGAATCCAATTAACTAGGTGTTGTGGCCTGTCAACTGCTGGCCCCTCCAGCAGCCGAATCAGGGGAGGGGGAGGAGGCGTGGGAGTCGGGGTCATCATCAAGGCAACCTGAGGGCTCTGAGGGGGAAGAGGGAATGGAGCTGGCACAGAGAGAGAGAAAGACAGAGGCGGATCCTTGGCTATCTGTCAGCCCTCAGATGGAGAGTCTAGCCCCCAGGTCTGGAAGTGGCTGATGAGGAAGAGGAGGAACAGTTGGGTCCAGTGCCTGACGCGCGGATGCGCAAAAGGTAGAGGAGAGGAGAGCAGTGGAAATCTATGGGACGGTCCTTGGAAAGGAAGAGCCACTGCTGCTAGCGAAGCCCCACCCTAGCTCTGGGAATAAAAGGCAGGGGGTGGACAGTCAACAGCCCCCAGTTTTGGAAGTGGCTGATGAGGAAGAGGAGGAACAGTTGGGACCAGTGCCTGACGCGCGGATGCGCAGAAGGCAGAGGAGAGGAGAGCAGTGGAAATCTATGAGCCTGTCCTTTGGACAGAAGAGCCACCGCTGCTAGCGAAACCCCACCCTAGCTCTGGGGATAAAAGGCAGCGGGTGGAGATGAATAGATTTGGCAGACTTGCGGACAGCGGACAGACTTGTTACCCTGAGATGAGACAAAAACTTTTTGCTGGGGCTGCTGGCGCTCCTAATAAAGGAATCATTGAGTTAACTTCGGAGGGTTTGTCATGTTTGGTAAACTGAGTCAGAACACAAGGAGCAGTGGTGGGATTCAAATAATTTAACAACCCGTTCTCTGCTCTAATGATTTCTTCCAACAACCAGTTCACCAAACTGGTGAACAACTGATGAACAGAAAGTTAACAACTAGTTCTCCCGAAGCAGTGGGAACTGGCTGAATCCCTTCACTGACTAGGAGGATACCTTTTGCTCTACTGAGATCTTTTTTTCATTCTTTCAAAATGTGATCGGATTGTCTGGGAGAATGAAGGCCCCATATCCAGAAGACTCACAAAGCGGCGGCTTTAACAATTTCAGCTTGTCAGGAAGCAAAGTTGGCTTAATCCCATCCCCTTGTGTTGGAGTCAAAGGCAGGGATTCATTTTTAATTCCTTAATCCTGGGACTCTTGAATAAAAGATGGGATCCGTTGATGGATGGCTGCCCCAGTTGTGGGTGCGTTCGAGGTACGCTGGAGTGTGTATTTCTCTATCACTTTTGAAACAAGAATTAAGGAAGATAATATTCCAGGTTTCCCTTGGAAAGGTGAGGCATTTAATCAATCTCAGTTATGAGTATCGTTGTTCAACCGATTTCGACCACATGGCTTAATAATAGGAGCTAATGGTGCAATCATCCCGGGTTAAAATTTGAATCATAAAAAGAAGCAATAAAAAGCACTCAGGTCAGTTCATTTGACCCCAAGACAGGAGCTGCAAATTTCTCCTATTGTTTGGTGAAGCTAATATAGGGCTTGGAGGATACATACTGAATTAACTCACCCCCCCACCTCTGTCTCTCCCTCCCTCCCTCCCTCTCTCATGTTAGAGAATTGAAACTGACCTAATATATTTTCAGCACCCTGGACAGCAGATGGCATAGCTCAAAACCTAAGGAGGTTCAAGGTTGGTTGCTATTGGATGGGAGATGGGCCTGGGAACCCCGCAGCTGTAGGTTGTTATTTTTTGAAAAATCATGTCTGACCCATCACAACCCCATGGACAATGTTCCCCCAGGCCTTCCTGTCCTCTACCATCCTCTGGAGTCCATTTAAGCTCATGCCTACTGCTTGGGTGACACCATCCAGCCACCTCATTCTCTGCCGTCCCCTTCTTCTTTTGCCCTCCATCGTTCCCAGCATGAGGCTCTTCTCCAGGGAGTCCTTCCTTCTCATTAGGTGGCCAAAGTATTGGAGTTTCCTCTTCAGGATCTGGCCTTCTAAAGAGCAGTCAGGGGTTGATCTCCTCTAGGACTGACCGGTTTGATCGCCTTGCAGTCCAAGGGACTCGCAGGAGTCTTCTCCAGCATCATAGCTGTAGGATAGATTGGCAAATCGAACGTATGGGAGAGCTGAGGTGGCGCAGTGGTTAGAGTGCAGTACTGCAGGCTACTTCTGTTGAGTGCCTGCTACCTATAATTGGGCAGTTCGAATCTCACCAGGCTCAAGGTTGACTCAGCCTTCCATCTTTCCGAGGTGGGTAAAATGCACACCAGAACAACTAGACACAAGGACAGTTTTCCCCCCGAACACCATCACTCTGCTAAACAAATAATTCCCTCAACACTGTCAAACTATTTAGTAAGTCTGCACTACTATTAATCTTCTCATCATTCCCATCACCCATATCCTCCCACTTACGACTGTATGACTGTAACTTTGTTGGTTGTATCCTTACGATTTATATTGATATTGGTTGTTTCCTGATTGCTTATTTGTACCCTATGACTATCATTAAGCGTTGTACCTTATGATTCTTGATGAATGTATTTTGTCTTTTTATGTACACTGAGAGCATATGCACCAAAGATAAATTCTTGTGTGTCGAATCACACTTGGCCAATAAAGAATTGTATTCTATTCTATTCTATTCTATTCTATTCTATTCTATTCTATTCTATTCTATTCTATTCTATTCTATTCTATTCTATTCTATTCTATCCCATAGTATAAAGGGAACAATGCAATGTAGCAATTGTCTTTTTTAAAAGAAAGTTTGATCCTGTTTGACTTTTAAGGAAAAAAAAATAACACTTGGAACAATGTAAATTAAGGAGGGTGGAATTGAACCGAACAAGCTTCTTGGATGAGAAGCAAAATGTTTTCAGAGAAAACACGTCAAAAGTCCAGTCTCCTTTTGGAAAAAGCACCTTTGGTAGAAGAAATTGGGCTACTCTTTCCTGGGTGAAAAACAAAAACAAAACAGAACCCATGGCCCAGAAAGAGGGAAGTCATCCTTCCAGAGAGCTAAGCCATTGTTACAACTTCAGCCAGTTTTAGAATTACCATATTTTTAAGAGTATAAGACGCACCTTTTTCCCCCAAAAAGGAGGGTGAAAATCTGGGTGCGTCTTATACTTCGAATGTAGCCCTGCCCAGCTTCTCAAACGGAGGTTTTCAGAGGCTGAGAAAAGCATCAGAAACAAAGCTTCAGAAAAGAAGCCCCCAAAGAGAGCTTCAGAAAAGAAATCTCCAAACAGAGCTTCAGGAGAAAAATCCCTCAAACAGAGCTTCAGAAAAGTAGCCCCCAAATAGAGCTTCAGAAAAGAAGCCTCCAAACAGAGCTTCAGAAAAAAAGCCTCCAAACAGAGCTTCAGAAAAGTAGCCTCCAAACAGAGCTTCAGAAAAAAATCCTCCAAACAGAGCTTCAGGAAAAAAATCCCTCAAACAGAGCTTCAGAAAAGAAGCCTCCAAACAGAGCTTCAGAGAAAAAAGCCTCCAAACAGAGCTTCAGAGGTTTTTTTCCCAAAGCTCTGTTTTGGAGGATTTCAGAGGCTGAAAAAAAAGCAAAAAAAAAAAAAAGAAGAAGAAGAAGAAGAAGAAGCAGCAAGGCACAGAGCTCACAACCAAGGAACCTGTTGCTAAAATTCACCTCTGGGAACAGCTGATTGGGGGGGAGTGTATTCCAGGAGGCCGATCCACCTGCCAATCAGCTTTTTTTCTTATTTTCCTCCCCAAAAACTAAGGTGCATCTTATACTCTGAAAAATACGATAAATAGATTTCAAATACAAATCAGGCTCCTGAATTTCAGCACCAACTCATTTCATAATAAAATAGCTATTGACAGCAACGTCAGAAAGAGTTTCCCTGGATATGAGAATCCAGCATATAAACTCTGAGATTCTGAAAAAGGGGAGAAGATCAAAGAAAGGTTTGGCAACCTGCCAAGAATGTCTTCTCCAGCCGAGTGACACAATCTTTCAAAATCTTTTTTTTTTTTTAATGTGGCCTTTTCATCTAATATAATAATGCGTATATTCAGGAAAAGGGATGAATAACTGTGAGGATTCAAGACAAGACATGTGTAATAATGAACGTGTTTTTAGGGGTAAAAAAAAAAAAACCACACCTGACTTAGGTTAGCAAAAGTTCATATGCCAATACAAAAAAAAAGAAGAAGTTTTAAAAGTACCTTAAAAGAACAGGTAGGCCTCAACCTACGACCACAATGGAGCATGCAATTTTCGTTGCTAAGCAAGACAGTTGTGGAGTGAGTTTCACTCCATTTTAGTGACACTGGTTGTTTTAGGGAATCCCGGCAAACTGTTCAAATAATGATGTGAATTTGGCTTCCCCGTTGACTTTGCTTGTCAGAGGGTTTACCGATGGTAACCATATGACCCCCGGGATGACAGTGCAACAGACATAAGTACATGCCAGTTGCCAAGCGTCTGAATTGTGATCACGTGACTCCTGGGATGCGGCAATGGTTCTAAGCGTGAAAAATAATCTTAAATCGCTTTTTCAGCACTGTCGTAACTTTGAATAATCCCTAAAGGAACAATTGTAAATTGAGGTCTACCTGTAATATTTAAATAAAACCTTTACAGTGCTTTGATTGTACATTATTGGCACTGTACATTATTGGTGCTTTCCTAGGTTCCTGTGTAACCTCAATGTAAACATTCTTCTCAGTAATGCAAAGCAGGGGTGAAATGCTCCCGGTTCGGACCGGGTCGCCCGATCCGGTTGCGATGGTGGCAGGTGGTTCGGAGAACCGGTAGCAAAAATCCATGCCCCACCCCCGCCCATGCCCAGCTGAGTCGCGTGATCATCAGTGGGGTTTTTTTTTTACTTTTAAAAGCAATTTTTTGGCCAAAGAAAAAATGCTTTTAAAAGTAAAAAAAAAAAAAAGCCTTTGATGATCACGTGGCTCAGCTGGGTGCTAGTCAAGAGACAGGGGGGGGAGTCTGTTTTTCCTCCCAGCAGGCTTCCCTGAAGTTTCCCTGAAGCTTGCTGGGTGGAAAAATGGACTACCCCCCTCTGTTTTTTGGTTTGCCTAGCAGAGCCTGCTGGGAGGAAAAACGGTGTGTGTGTGGAGGGGTTCATTTTTGAGAGAGAGAGAGAGAGGAAGGAAGGAAGGAAGGAAGGAAGGAAGGAAGGAAGGAAGGAAGGAAGGAAGGAAGGAAGGAAGGGAGGAAGGAAGGACGGACTACAAACCTGATACTAGATGCAGCTTCAGAGGATAATCCAGGGCTGGAAGGGACCTGGAGGTCACCTAGTCCAACCCTTCTCCAGCAGGACGTCGCTAGTGAGTTTCTGTCTTTTGATCCCCCAGTCACATAACCACGCCCACCCAGTCACATGACCCCCCACCAAGCCACGCCCACCAAGCCATGCCCACAGAACCGGTAGCAAAAAAAAAATTACGAAGGAAGGAAAGAAGGAAAGATTTTTGTCTCTTAATATAAAGAGAGAGAATTCTTCCAGCCGAGAAAAAAACATGAATGAATTTCTGCATTGCACAGAAGAGAGAGAGAGAGAGAGGTTTGAAAATAAATCTGCAACATGTTTATGCCAAAATCTCAAAAGACAACGGTCTGCTCCCCTCAATCCCCATCAAATCTTCAAGCCCTCCTACAAGTCTTTCAAAACCTTCCCAAACCTGTTTCTTCCTCCTTCAAGGAAAACAGCTCTTACTATCATCCCCAATCAAGTGTTTCCTTTTCACTTCCCCCCTGCAAAGAAACCCTATCTGTTTCTGCAATTTGCCATTTCCCGCCCTTCTTTATTAAAGAAATACATTCAAGCCGGTTGCAACCGGTATCAATAAAAACCAGATAATAAATAATAAAAGAGCGGGGGGGGGGGGAGGAAAAACAACATTAAAAGTATGGGGGGAAATGCACCAGAGAGAAACAACATTACAATGATGAGTTCCGATCTTTAAACAAAAAAATGACTGCTAGAAAACCAACAAACAAACCCACAGAACAACTCTTGAATTATTTAACTTACTAGCTGGACGCCTGTGCTTTGCTATGAAACTATGTGATCGGGTGTGATAAACTGACACTTACAGCCTGAAACTTAATGTAGGAATGTGTAACTCCGTAGCATCAGGGGGTGTTAATGTAAGACAATTGGCAGTTGGAACAGAGAGGGAGGGAGAATAGAATGTCCCAGCCCGCAGCCAGATGAGTCACACACTGGCCATGCCCACGCCCAATTTAGCAAAGGGAATCAGAGCGTGTGAATATAAGGCAACTGGCAGTTGGGACAGAGTTCTTTACAGGTGGGGAGAGGGAGTAGAATGTCCCAGCCCACAGGCTGGATGAGTCACACTCTGGCCATGCCCATGCCCAGTTTAGGGAAGGGGTAGCCACAGAGAATGTTAATATAAGGCAACTGGCAGTTGGAACAGAGTTTTTTTCATGTAGGGAGGGGGAGTAGAATGTCCCAGCCTGCAGGCCGGATGAGTCACACTCTGGCCATGCCCACGCCCAGTTTAGGGAAGGGGAAGCAGCAGAGAGTGTTAATATAAGGCAACTGGCAGTTGGAACAGAGTTCTTTTCAGGTGGGGAGGGAGAGTAGAACATCTAGCTCCTTCACATCAGAGCGTGTGAATATAATACTGTATATGAAATACTAACGATCAGATGGCCATTTCGAAAAATCCTTTCTTAGCCAGCACCTAGAAGCCAAAAGAAACATACATGCCAAATTTCAAGTTTGTAGGCTTTACCGTTCTGGAGATCTTGTGATGAGTGAGTGGTATTTGGCTTTTATAGATATTTGATCCTTTGTCTACATTTCTTTCATAAAATGGGGCAAAAATCCCTTAAGAAATATCTCACTTAGTCACAGAAATGTTGGGCTGAATTGGATCGCAAGTTAAGGGCTACCTGTAATCTGTGCAAAGATTTGGAGGGTGGGGGTGGGGGGGGTTATGTTTCTTGATGAGTATATCCTTTTGATCCTCCTTTGAATAGAATAGTTGGAAGGGGACCTTGGAGGCTTTCTAGTCCAACCCCCTGCTCAGGCAGGAAACCCCACACCACTTCAGACCAATGGTTATCCAACATCTTCTTAAAAACTCCCAGTGCTGGAGCATTCACAACTTCTGGAGGCAAGTTGTTCCACTGATTAATTGTTCTCACTGTCAGGAAATTTCTCCTGAGTTCTAAGTTGCTTCTTTCCTTGATTAGTTTCCACCCTTTGCTTCTTGTCCTGCCCTCAGGTGTTTTGGAGAATAGTTTGACTCCCTCTTCTTTGTGGCAGCCCCTGAGATATTGGAACACTGCTATCATATCCCCCCTAGTCCTTCTTTTCATGAAACTAGATCTGCCCAGTTCCTGCAACCGTTCTTCGTATGTTTTAGCCTCCAGTCCCCTAATCCTCTTTCTTGCTCTTCTCTGCACTCTTTCTAGAGTCTCAACATCCTTTTTACATCATGGCGACCAAAACAGGATGCAGTATTCCAAGTGTGGCCTTACCAAGGCCTTATAAAATGGTATTAAGGCTTCACGTTAATATCACTGGGAGATACTGTGAGAATCTTTTGGTGGGGAGACAATTCGCCACCAAAAGATTCTCCCAGTGTCTCCCAGTAACCTTCCCTGGAGGCCGCACCCTTGCTGGAGGCAGGAGATTTTGCTGTAGTGACCTTGGGGATGCTCATCTGCATGCAAAGAAGCCAAATTATCGAAAACAGACGTCGGTGCCTGCAGGAGGCCCAGCCCGCTCAAGACAGATCGTGGGGAACTAATGCGGCTCTTGGATGGCAAACAGTCTTTTGTTCCTTTGCCCGCTGCTGCGAACTTCTCAGCGTGCAGCTGCACAGCCAACAGGATGGCCGGGGGAACCATCCATGGCCGACGGATCACCTCTCCACTTGGCTTCAGTGGCTCCGGGTTGCAGATCCTCTCCAGCGACTGACAAACCGTGCAGTACAATCTTTTCGGGGTGGGGGGAGATTCAGTCTGGAATCAAAGCGAAGGATGCTCTCCCATCCCAGATAGGGCTGGCTTTAGAATTGCGCAATTGCCAATAATGAGAAAAGAAGGGAAGGGAAGGATAAAGTAGGGAAAGGAGGGGAAGAGAGGCGGAGGGAGAGAGGGCAGGGTGAAGATGAGAAGAAAAAGAAGGAGGAGGGGAGGGGAGGGGAAGGATGGAGAAGAGAACAGGAGGGGAGAAGAGAGGGGAGGGGAGGGGAAGGAAGGGGATGAGAGGAGGGAGAAAGGGAGGGTAAAGATGACAAGAGAAAGGGAGAGGAGGGAGGGAGGGAAGGATGGAGAAGAGAACAGGAGGGAGAAGAGAGGGAGGGAGGGAAGGAAGGGGATGAGAGGGAGGGAGAGAGGGAGGGTAAAGATGACAAGAGAAAGGGAGGGAGGGAGGGAAGGATGGAGAAGAGAACAGGAGGGAGAAGAGAGGGAGGGAGAGGAAGGAAGGGGATGAGAGGGAGGGAGAGAGGGAGGGTAAAGATGAGAAGAGAAAGGGAGAGGAGGGGTGGGGAGGGGAAGAATGGAAAAGAGAACAGAAGAGAGGAGGGGAGGAAGCGAGGGGAGGGGAAGGAAAGGGATGAGAGGGGAGAGGAGACTGGAATAAACATTGCTGGCTTTAAAATTGTTCAATTGCCAATAATGGGAAAGAACGGAAGGGAAGGGAACAGGAGGAGGGAGAGGGGCGGTGGAAGAGGGAAGAGAAAGAGAAGAGAGGAGAGGGAAAGAGAAAGGGAAGGTAAGAAGAAGGGAGGGGAGGACTGGAAAGGGAGGAGGAGGAGGAGGAGGAGGAGAAGGGAACCAGGGAAAAGCCTTTCTGTCTCTTACACCAAGTGAAAAGATCAGAGACCAACAATATTCACGAGACTAAGAGACACAGTTGCTCTGGACCAGAGTAATAAATAAAACAATTATTCCGAGGTATTTCCATAGGGCCCTTTCTTTTGAAAACGAACGACATTAATTCACTCTTCACGCTTAATATTCCTCAAGAGAGCTACCTCAGGGGTGTTCAAAGATCCAAGAGGGCAGCCTTCAGCCTCTTCAAAGATGGAGTCACCCCCCCACCCCCCAAAAAAACCAACCCAAAACAAACCGTTTGTATCAAGGCTGGCGAATACACTCGGAGGTGAATCTGAATTCCCAGAGCCAAGAAAAGACGGGCAGTAGGAGGATATACAAGGTCTAGGATGACTGTTCTACAAATGACGTGTGGTGACTCACAACTGGGGGGTGTTTGTGCTGGGGGTTCGCAGGGGTTCAGTAGTAACTTTTATTTGTATTGATATTGGTTTTGCATCAAAATGAAGGACATTCAGACGCCACACTGTCCATGATATTGAGGTATGTTTAAAAATAATTAAAAAAACACATTACCTCAAAAAAGAAGAAGAAGAAAAGAAATAGATCCAGGAAGTGCATTAACCAGAGGGTTTTTTTTTTTTAAATTTGCATTTATATCCCGCCCTTCTCCGAAGACTCAGGGCGGCTTACACTATGTCAAGCAATAGTCTTCATCCATTTGTATATTATATACAAAGTCAACTTTTATTGCCCCCAACAATCTGGGTCCTCATTTTACCTACCTTATAAAGGATGGAAGGCTGAGTCAACCTTGGGCCTGGTGGGGCTTGAACCTGCAGTAATTGCAGGCAGCTGCTGTTAATAACAGACTGTCTTACCAGCCTGAGCCACAGAGGCCCTGATACTGCAAGAAGGAGGGGGAAAGAGGAGGATAGAAAATGCAGGAAGTCCCTGACTTACGACCCACAACTGAGCCCAAAATTTCTGTCGTTTTACAACCTTTCTTGTCAAGAGTTGTTCAGGGTATCGCACCAGGGAATAAGTTCGTCACACGGTTGTTAAGTGGATCTGGTTTCCCCCCCCCCAATTGACTTTGCTGGTTAGAAGGTCGCAGAAAGGGGATCGCGTGACCTTGGGACACTGCGACCATCGTAAGTATGAGTCGGTTGCCGAGCATCTCAATTTTGATCACGTGACCATGGGGATGCTGCAAAAGTTCTAACTGTAAAAAAAAAAAAAAAAAAAAGACCGGTCGTAAGTTACTTGTTTCAGTGCCATTGTAAGTTGGAACGGTCACTAAAGGAACGGTTGTAAAATCGAGGATTTTGCCTGGGTTTGCTTGCTGTGTCTCAGCTGCCCTCCAGCTTGTCTGCTGTGACCTGTGATATTTGGAGAGTTTCTTTAACCGGCAACAGGAAGGGAGATGCTGGGCGAAGGCTTTGAAATTAACTTGCCAAAACTTCCCTATAATGTTACGAGAATTCTTCCCTCATTGTTCAATGACCCGACATGGTGTTTGACAACTTTAACATAACCGCTGCTAAAACAAAAGCTTGCCACTTGAGAGAGGAGAAGCCAGATTACTTTCTGACAAGCATCAGAGAGAGAGAGAGAGAGAAGGAAGAGAAAGAGAGAGAACAAAGAATATATATATAGAGAGAGAGAAGGAAGAGAGACAGACAGAGAGAGAGTGAAAAGGAAGAGGGAGGGAGGAGGAAGAATATAAATATATATATACAGTACAAGAGAGAGAGAGAGAAGGAGAGAGAGAGAAAGAAGGAAGAGAGATATGGACAGAGAGAGAAGGAAGAGAGAGAGAAAATGAAGAATATATATATAGAAAGAGAGAAGGAAGAGAGAGAGAGAGAGAAAAGGAAGATGGAGAGAGGAGGAAGAATATATATATATATATATATATATATATATATATATATATATATATATATATATATATAATTATTATAATTATTATAATTATTATTATTATTATTATTATTATTATTATTATTATTATTATTATTATTATTATTATTATTATTATTATTATTATTATTAATAATAATATTTGTATACCGCCCATCTCCCGAAGGACTCAGGGCGGTTCACAGCCAATAAAACAACAGAAAACATATAATACATATAAAACAGCAAAAAGAATAGACAATTAAATTCAGTTGATGCCTTAAAACTTTTAAATACAAATTTAAAACCCCATTTAAACCCCCATTTAAATATATATACAGTATAAGAGAGAGAGAGAAGGAGAGAGAGAGAGAGAGAGAGAGAAGGAAGAGAGATAGGGACAGAGAGAGAAGGAAGAGGGACAGAAAGAGGGACAAAGAAGGGAGAGAGAGAGAGAAGGGAGAGATACAGAAAGTGAGAGAAGAGAGACAGAGAAAAGGAAGAAGACAAAGAAAGAGGGACAGAGAAAGAAGGAAGAAAGAGAGAAAGAGAAGGAAGAGAGACAGACAGAGAGAGAGAAGGAGAGAGAGAGAGAGAAGGAAGAGAGATAGGGACAGAGAGAGAAGGAGGAGAGACAGAAAGAGGGACAGACAAAGAAGGAAGAGAGAGAGAGAGAAGGAAGAGAGACAGACAAAGAGGGACAGAGAAAGAAGGAAGAGAGACAAAGAGGGACAGAGAAAGAAAGAAGAGAGAGAGGAAGAGAGAGAGAGAGAAAACCTGAATATTCACAAATTTCCACCGCCTGTCTCAGATTTGCATTTTTGACAAGGAGAAACCTTCCATCAAGCAGGAAATCAGACAGAACGAAGAAAAAGGGAGCTTATTTCAAAACATTTATTTCTCTCCAGATGGATTGGCGGGGCAGTTCAGCCTCGCTTTGCACGTTCCATAAAGCAAGCTAAAGGCCTCGCGTGTCACAATATGCCACACACATCGGCTTTTACTGACGGCAAATAACCGGGCGTCAGCAACCCAACTTACATCAAGACAAAAATAAGGAGGGAAAGAGAAATCGGCTGCAAACCCACGTTTGCTTTTCAGGTCTCGAGACGGCAAACTCGCCTTCCTAGAGAAGCTGAATAGGAACAGGAGGGTTTAAATATCCTAAAACACCAACCTCTCTGTTTTTTTTTTTTAAATCTCCCGCGTTCTTCTCCCAATACGGGTAGTCCTCGACTTAGGACCACGATGGAGCCCCCAAATGTCTGTTGCTAAGCGAAACTGCGCTCGCGAACGGAGTTTTGTAACCCTTTTACGACCTTTCTCGCCACCGTTGTTAAGCGAATCGCTACAGTAACACGGGCTTTGAACGAATCTGGCCTCCACGTCGACTTCGCTCGTCAGAAGGTCGCAAAAGGGGGGGGATCGCGTGACGTGACACATACACAACCCCGGGACCCTGCAAGCGTCATAAATGTGAATCCGTTGCCAAGCATCCGCATTTTGATCCCGTGACGGTGGGGGGGGGAGGGGGAGGTGCCCCAATGGTCGTAAGTGTGAAAAACCGCTTTTTTTCCGTGCTGTTGTAACTTTGAACAGTCCCTAAACAAACTGTTGGAAGTCAAGAACTATTTGTATATTCTCCACCTCGCAACCTCGTCCATCAACATTTCCCCCCCCTCTTCAATTGATTTTTTAAAAATAATAATGATGATGATGATGATGCTTTGACAATGTACCTCTCTATCTCTGAAGCCTTGAACCTGTAATTTCTACCTGGCCTCTTCTCACACACACACACCCCTCTTCTTTTCTTGCAGGTAGCAAAAGATGCAAACAACCTTCTGAAATAATTACTCCACCCAGACAGAATGCTGAGCTGCTTAATTATTATCAGCAGCTCAGTTGGTTAAGGGCAGGAACATCTTCAGTCTGCAAATCTCCCAGCTCTCTCCCTCCCTCCCTCTCTGTTTCTCTTTCTCTCTTTCATTCTCTCCCTCTCTCTTTCTCTCTCCCCCTCTGTCTCTCTCCCTCTCTCCCTCCCTCTTTCTTTCTCTTCTCCTTTTCTCTCTCTCTCCCTCTCTCTCTCCCTTTGCCTCCCTTTCTCTCCCCCTCTTTCTATTGCTCGTTCTCTCCCTTTCTCTCTCTCTCTCTCCCTCTCCCTTTCTCTCTCTCCCTGTCTATTTCTCTCTCTCCCCCTTTCTCTCTCTCTCTCCCTTACTCCCTCAATTTCTCTCTCTCTCCCTTTCTCTCTCAATTTCTCTCTCCTTTCGCTCTCTATTTTTCTCCTTTTCTCTCTCTCTCCTTTCTTTCTTTCTCTCTCTCTCTCTCTATTTTTCTCTCTCCCTTTTTTTCTTGCCCTTTCTCTCTCTCTCTTTCTCTTTCTCTCCCTTTCTCTCTCTATTTTTCTCCCTTTCTCTCTCAATTTCTCCCTCCCTCCCTTTCTCTCTCTCTGCCCCTCCTCTCACTCGTCTCTCTCTCTCTCTTTCCACATTATTAATTAGACTCCACTCATAATCTAACCATTGAGCTCACGGGTATCTGCTTCCCCCATGCTGCAAATCAACACAATGGTTCCTTTGGGGGGGAATCTTTTCCCCTAATTATCCCCCCCCCCCAGAGAGGATACCAAGGCCAAGGAATGTTCCGGACCACCCACCCACTAAAAAAAAACACACACACTGCTTTTCTAAGGTGACACAAATAGCCTTAAGATTTGCAGGATCATCAAGCTCTTTTCGGCGGGAGGTGGGGAAGAGAGAAAACTGAGAAAGGACTGGCTGACTCAGCAGTCAACCTGGAAGAAAACTCATTGTGCAAGCTGTCATGTTCGCAGCTGTCTCTCACCATGGCTCGCTCGACTCTTCAGCCGGTCATTGAAAGCCCAACAAATCGCGGACAGAACTGAGCATCCATCCATCCTTCTATCTATCTATCTATCTATCTATCTATCTATCTATCTATCTATCTATCTATCTATCTATCTATCTATCATCTCTATCTATCATCTCTATCTATCTATCTATCTATCTATCTATCTATCTATCTATCTATCTATCATCTCTATCTATCATCTCTATCTATCTATCTATCTATCTATCTATCTATCTATCTATCTATCTATCTATCTATCTATCATCTCTATCAATCATCTCTATCTATCTATCATCTCTATCTTGAATTAGACCAATTCTTGAATACAGCTCGACTGTCTGGAACCCATACCACATTTCTGACATCAATACAATTGAGCGTGTCCAGAAATATTTTACAAGAAGAGTTCTCCACTCCTCTGAATACACCAAAATACCTTATGCCATCAGACTTGAAATCCTGGGTTTAGAAAATTTAGAATTACGCTGCCTTCGACATGACATGAGTTTAACTCATAGAACCATCTATTACAAAGTCCTTCCTGTCGAAGACTACTTCAGCTTCAATCGCAACAATACATGAGCACACAATAGATTTAAGCTTAATGGTAACCACTTCAATCTTGATTGCAGAAAATATGACTTCAGTAACAGAGTTGTTAATGCTTGGAATACACTACCTGACTGTGGTCTCTTCCCAAAATCCCCCACGTTTCAACCAAGCTTGGGGGATTTTGGGGGATTATTGACCTCACCCCATTCCTAAGAGGTCTATAAGGGGCGTGCATAAGAGCACAAGCGTGCCTACTGTTCCTGTCCTATTGTTTCCTTTTGTTATATCCAATTAATATAGTTATTATATACTCATGCTTATATATATGCTTATGTATTGTTTAGTTATTTCATGCTTATGCTTATATATACTGTATGACAAAATAAATAAACAAACAAACAAATCTATCTATCTATCTATCTATCTATCTATCTATCTATCATCTCTATCTATCTATCGTATCTATCTATCATCTCTATCTATCTATCTATCTATCTATCTATCTATCTATCTATCATCTCTATCTATCTATCATAACTATCTATCATATCTATCTATCTATCTATCTATCTATCTATCTATCTATCTATCTATCTATCTATCTATCCATCCATCCATATCTATCTATCCATCCATCCATATCTATCTATCATTATCTATCTATCTATCTATCTATCTATCTATCTATCTATCTATCTATCTATCTATCTATCTATCTATCTATCTATTTATTTACAACTGCCCAGAATCTTTGGGGGAAATGGGGAATATAAATAAGGAAAGATGGACGTTCCAGATGCTTACATATGTGCACCCCTCAGGAAAAACAAATCTGCATTCATCTACACACAAACACAGCCTCTGCACTGTTCACAAGAAGATCGGGTGTGAACGGAGCTTACCTGAAGGTCATCTGGAAGACCTGGCCTTGGTTGACATGTTGGGTCCTGTTGTTGTAGCCATGAAGCATCTCCCCAAAGAGAGTGTCGTTGAAGTTCACATCCGGCTTGAGACACTTGGGGCCCTCACAGATGTCCGATAACAGGAGGCAGGACTTGCCATCTGGAGCCAACTTGTACTCCTCGACGCAGCTGAAGACCAAACACAGAGAAAAGTCCTCAGCATTGGTGCAAAAACACAACAGAAGAGGTCAAATCCAGCTCAATCATATTGTAGCCATCGCACAACTGGAGTTCCTCCAGATGAGGTGGAAGGGTAACTCCTAGAATATCAAAAGGGCTAATTTGGAATGAGGTATTCCAAAGGCAAACTATTTTGTATGTTTTTCCTCTCTGAGAAGTTGACTTCGATGAAATAATACAAGGGGTGGCGCGGTGGTTAGAATGCAGCATTGCAGGCTAATTCTGCCAACCGCCAGGGGTTCGATCCCGAAGGGCTCAAGGTTGACTCAGCCTTCTGTCCTTCTGAGGTTGGTTAAATGAGGACCTAGATTGTTGGGGACAATAGGGTGATTGTGTAAAATGGTTAGAGAGTGCTGTAAAACACTGTGAAGTGGTATATAAGACTAGGTGCTATTGCTATTTGATAATTATAATGGTAGACACATTAAATTGCTGAGTATTTTCAAGGGAAAAATCTCTTTCTATGGATCAGTTCTTCTCAATTTTTTTTCTTGAAGTTCTCTTAAGAGGGCTATGTCAAAGTATTTTTATTTATTTATTTATTTTACTGTCACAACAGCATATATAAGCATAAGCATGAAAATAACTATATAATATATAAGCATATATATGAGCATAAGTATGTAATAACTATATTAATTGGATATAATGAAAGGAAAAAATAGGACAGGAACAGTAGGCACATTTGTGCTCTTATGCACGCCCCTTACAGATCTCTTAGGAATGGGGTGAGGTCAATAGTAGACAGTTTTTGGTTAAAGCTTTGGGGATTTTGGGAAGAGACCACAGAGTCAAGTAAAGTATTCCAAGCACTGATGATTCTGTTACAGAAGTCATATTTTCTGCAATCTAGATTAAAGCGGTTAACATTAAGTTTAAATCTACTGATTGCTCTTGTATTACTAGGTTTCGATTTATGAAATCCAAGAAGTTAATAGAAGAATTATTAATGATGTTTTGGGGAAATAAATATGGGGACTAGACTTCATTTAAATATTTCAGAATGGGATGGAATAGAATTTCTTATTTTATTTAGAGGCAGAGGAAGATGACAAGAGGGAGTAGTCTTTGCGAGTTCAGGACTACTCCTATGTAAGATGGAAATGTCTATGTGATTGCTGGGCAGCTTCAAGAAAGGGTTTTTAGACGGTCTGACCTCTGATTAAAAGTAATATAGAAATATGTTCAGATTTGCAAAATTTAAGAAGTTAATAGAAGAATTATTAATGATGTTTTGGGGAATTAAAATACGTCCGAAGACGTCTCCGTGGTTGTGTGGCCGGCACGACTCAACGCCAAAGGTGCACGGAACACTGTTCCCTTCCCACCAAAGGTGGTCCCTATTTTTTCTACTTTTTTTATTAGATACGTGCAAATGACAATTAATTTTAAGAAGGAGAAGAAAATATATTGTATAGAATACAATGAGGGGTGAAATTTGAAATATGTTTAAGGATGTACCTGACTGATAATCTGTTCGCAATGATTTTTTTAAAATTATTATTATGCTTATAAAAAAATAAAAAAACTTTTTGAAAAAAAAAAAGCAAGGCACCCTATCCCATTTCAGGTGGTTCTCCAGTCATCCTGTAATATACGCCTAGAGAAGCAGTGGGTTGCAGATTATGTTACTACCGTTTCGCCCCGCGCGCCCAGTTCGTATGCGCCTGCCTTCTGCACATCTGCCCAACCTCAAAAATGTGTCTAAATTAGGTGAACCTGAATACCACCTCTGGACTATAGCAATGTCATTTTCCCCCCATATGGGTTTCATGCTTGGTTTTGTGTATTTGTGTAAAGATGTAGTGTGATCCAGTGGTGGGATTCAAACAATTTAGCAACCTGTTCTCTGCCGTAATGACCAGCTGGGTAGTCAGTGGTCATGTGACCATGTGGGTGTGGCCTACTCAATGTCACTCACGTTGATGGGCGTTTCACCTTAGCTGTTACAATATAATAAGGGTTAACCAGAGAGGCAGTTTCTGTAAGCAGGGCGATAAAGATTAGGCTAGAAACAACACCAGAATGTTTCAGTTCCTTACAGGATTAGCTCTTTAAAGTGGGAAAAAAACAAAATAAGATTTGTTCCAACAACCGGTTCTCCCGAATAGGTGCGAACTGGCTGAATCCCACCACTGGTATGATCTTTTCTCTATATGATGCAATTCCACTTCCTCTTTTTTAAGATCTGTTTCCGCGTTTACTGTACCTTCATGCCACTGGTTACATATTAATTAAGTAAATATTAATCAACTGGCTAATTAAGTCATTCAGTTGCCCCCCTCCCCTTTTTTTTGTCTCAGCAGAAAAATAAATTAAAACCAGACCTAGATCTAGGGTGCAGAATGTCCCTCCGGCAATCCAGGTAGAATTAGAAATACTCCCGATGTTTTGAAAAACAGGGCTCTACCTGATGCATTTTCCTCCTCTTTATTTCCCTTTTTTTTTTCTTCCTCTGAGCTGTAAAACAATTCACACAAAACCAGGGAGTGGTGAACCCGACACCCCAGGGAGCCGCCAAGGGCTGCAACACAACAAAATTGCTGCCACCTGAGCACCTGGCGGGTGTCAGGCTTTGACAGATGTTTCATGGCGGTCGCTGTTAAGGAAGCGCTTCTGCTGCAGAAAAATACCCTTCGCATCTTGCTGAAGGTCAAAAATGAAGCGGAGGTGCTAGATTTTTGCCGCAAACTGAAAACAGCAAATAAAACGGGAGGAGGAGATGCAGGGAAAGGAAGTATGTCGTGTCGACACAGCTGTGTCCAAGACAAACAGTATTGAACAAACTACAAGGGCTCTGAAGAGGAGAAATAGCCCTTGTTAGTGAATGGGTGAGCAGGGTACCCATCGGGTGAAGAATATGGAAGCTTTCCATAAGGCTTCCTTTAGCCATGTTTACAAAACGCAGCATCTAGAATGGCTTCCTGAGACCTATTCCTTCCCTGCCTGCGTTAAACAGAGGGATAGGATGGAGTTCATGTGACGTGCCGGTACCGCTTCATCGTGCCTTGGTAAGACCACGCTTGGAATACCGGTATCCAGTTTTGGTCGCCACAGTGTAAAAAAAAAGACGTCGAGGCAGTTGTCACACAAAGGTCGGCATCTACGGGCCGAGAACTGGAAAAGGTTTGGCTTAACGCACCCATGTGCTGAGAATACCCATCCTCTTTAAACAGACTAAAAATAAATAGTAATAAAGTGAAAGATCAGTGAAGAGAGAGAGAGAGAAGGAGGGAGGGAGGGAGGAAGGGAGGGAGGAAGGAGGGATGGAAGGAAAGAAGGAAGAAAGGAAGAAGGCAGGTGGAAGGGAGGGAGGGAGGAAGAAAGGAAGGATGGATGGATGGATGGAAGGAAGGAAGGCAGGTGGGAGGGAAGGAGGGAGGGAGGAAGAAGGCAGGTGAAAGGGAGGGAGGGAGGGAGGGAGGGAAGGAAGGAAGGAAGGAAGGAAGGAAGGAAGGAAGGAAGGAAGGAAGGAAGGAATGAGAAGAAGAAGAAGGTGGGTGGGTGGGTGGGTGGGTGGGTGGGTGGGAGGAAGGAAGGAAGGAAGGAAGGAAGGAAGGAAGGAAGGAAGGAAAGAAGGAAGGAAGGAAGGAAAAGAAGAAGGTGAGTGGAAGGGAGGGAGGGAGAGAGACAGATCTGTCCTGCAAAAATATTTAACCAGGTGAGGTTAAGTGTGAGGCTGTCATGTTTTCTTGGAAAAAGACTGTGAGATAGATTGCATTAATGGGGGAATAGAATCAAGAGCCTCTGGTGGCTCAGCAGACTAAGTTTGTCTGCTATTAACAGCAGCTGCTTGCAATTACTGCAGGTTCAAGTCCCACCAGGCCCAAGGTTGACTCAGCCTTCCATCCTTTATAAGGTAGGTAAAATGAGGACCCAGATTGTTGGGGGCAATAAAAGTTGACTTTGTATATAATATACAAATGGATGAAGACTATTGCTTAACACAGTGTAAGCCGCCCTGAGTCTTCGGAGAAGGGCGGGATATAAATTCAAATTAAAAAAAAAAAGATCACCTGAAGTGTTATTACCACTTTATAATGCCTTGGTAAGATCACATCTGGAATACTCCATCCAGTTTTAGTCACTCTAGACTTGAGACTCTAGAAAGAGTGCAGAGAAGAGCAACCAAGAAGATTAGGGGACTGGAGGCTAAAACGTATGAAGAACGGTTGCTGGAATTGGGTATGTCTAGCCTAATGAAAAGATGGACTAGGGGCGACCTGATAGCCAAGTTTAGAAAATTAACCCTTCTTCCTTACCCACAGAACATGTGGATGGTGCTGGAGGTTGGGTCCCACAGGAGAGGGAGGGTCTGCTGAAGGCACAGCTGCTCGCAACCACCATTGAAGCCATCTGAGCAATCAATCCCCTTTGAGTAGTCAAAGCAGCCGGTCCCATCTTTCATGGGTCTCAGGTCCTCGGGGCACTGCAGGAAGAAGAGAAGGAAAAGAGAATTCAGGTGAGGTGGGAGACCGGCATGTTGGGCTACCATGATGTCAGCTGCTGTGGGAAGGATTCAAAATAATGACCGATGGGGGAATCAAGGATCGTTGGGAGACCTGCAAGAAAATTCAGAACACAACAATGGGGTTCATCCCCTGAGAGTCCTTTTTTGTGGAATGTCCTTGATTTAGTACCAATAAAGGGGGATATTTCTAGATTAGGATTGAAATGGAGGAGGGGTCCTTGGTGTTCTCTGAGCTTGGTTGTTTTCTTGTAGAAAGTTTGAGTAATAAAATGTCTGCAAGAAAACAACCAAGTTCATGGAGAATAGAATAGAATAGAATAGAATAGAATAGAATAGAATAGAAACAGGAATAGGAATAGGAATAGGAATAGGAATAGGAATAGAATAGGAAAATTAGAATAGAAATATGAATAGGAATATAGAATAGGAATATAAAATAGAATACAAATTAGGAATAGAATAGAATAGAATAGAATAGAATAGAACAGAGTAGAATAGAATAGAATAGAATAGAATAGAATAGAATAGAATAGAAATAATACAAATAGGAATAGAATAGAATAGAATAGAATAGAATTCAATTCAATTCAATTCAGTTCTTTATTGGCCAAGTGTGATTGGACACACAAGGAATTTGTCTTCAGTACACAAGCTCTCAATGTACCTAAAAAATACATTCATCAAGAATCATAAGATACAACAGTGATAATCATAGGATACTAAATAAGCACTCAAATCATACTAGAAAACTAAATAAAACAATATAAATCATAAAGATGCAAACAACAAGATTATACTCATAAGTAGAAAAGGAGACAGGTAATAGGAAGGTTGAAAAAATAATAGCAATACAGTCTTAGTAAATGGTTTGACAGTGTTGTGGGAATTAGTGTTGTGGGAATTAGCAGAGTGATGGCATTGGGGGGTTTGGGGAAAATGTCCTTTTGTCTAGTTGTTCGGGTGTGCAATGCTCTATAGCGTCATTTTGAGGGTAGAAATTGAAACAATTTATGTCCAGGATGTGAGGGGTCTGTAGATATTTTCACAGCTCTCGTTTTCACTCGTGCAGTATACAGGTCCTCCATGGAAGGCAGGTTGGTAGCCATTGTTTTTTCTGCAGTTCTAATTATCCTCTGAAGTCTGTGTCTGTCTTGTTGGGTTGCAGAACCAAACTAGACAGTTATGGAGGTACAGATGACCGACTGAATAATTCCTCTTTAGAAATGTATCAGTAGCTCCTTGGACAGCCACATCGAGAGCATCAAGGACTCCCATTCCTTGATTTGGCCTAACTTTGGTTGAGGAACCCTCTTTGATTCAATGCATGGGTTTTCCACACTTTTACAGAACTCCTTAGCACCGTGGATCTCAACCTTTATAGTGCTGCGACCCCTGTAATACAATTCCCCACGATGTGGCGACCCCAACCGTAAAATTATTTTCGTTTTGAATTTATCGCGCCTGAAGCCGTATTGGCTAGCGATCTGAACTGCTTGCGATTGCCTTGAGGACGGAGGCATTAAAGCGGAGACTCCTCCCCTATTAAGTTTATGGCGCCTGAAGCCAGATTAGGCTAGCGATTGTGAGTGATTGCAGCTGGCTTGAGAAGGAGACATCAGAGCAAATATTTCTCTCTTTTTTAATTCATCGCGCCTGAAGCCGAATTCGGCTAGCGATTTGAAGAGCCTGCAGCTGGCTTGTGGAGTCAACCATTGGAGCACGATTCTTCGACTCGCAAGTATGCTTCCCATATTTCCAATGGTTTTAGGCGACCCCTGGCAAATCGTCATTCGACCCCCAACGGGGTCGCGACCCACAGGTTGAGAACTGCTGCCTTAGCACAACAGAAAGCACAGGGGTCACCCCTGCGCCAGTCAAAGACCTCAAAACACTGCAGTGTGTTGCAGATGCTCTCGATCAAATAACCCTGAGCAAGACTTCTACGGTAGCCTTTAACTTGGCAAAGGACAATTCCTTTTTCTGCATCAAAGCTACAATGGAAACCTGCTCTTTTTACAAAATACGGATAACGTTATCTGCAAATAACAGAATGACAGTGTCGGGAGGGACCTTGGAGGTCTTCCAATCCAACCCTCTGCTCAAGCAGGAAACCCTCAATCACTCCAGACAAATGGATGCCCGATCTCTTCTTCAAACCTTCCAGTGATGGAGCACCCGCAACTACTGAAGGCATGTCATTCCACTGATTGATTGATCTGGGATTATAGGATAACAGAATACAGAATTGGAAGGGGCCTTGGAGGTCTTCTGATCTAACTTCAGGGCAGGCATAAAAAAACGAGACAGTGGTAGAAGATGAAAATATTTCAGGCAAAATGGATTTATCCTCTCCTACTAATTTCTTCCTAATGAGAAAGAAGGACTCCCTGGAGAAGAGCCGAATGCTGGGAACGATGGAGGGCAAAAGAAGAAGGGGACGGCAGAGAACGAGGTGGCTGGATGGAGTCGCTGAAGCAGTCGGCGTGAGCTTAAATGGACTCCGGAGGATGGTAGAGGACAGGAAGGCCTGGAGGAACATTGTCCATGGGGTCTTGATGGGTCACACATGACTTTGCAACGATAGATAGATAGATAGATAGATAGATAGATAGATAGATAGATAGATAGATAGATAGATAGATAGATAGATAGATAGAAGATAGATAAATAGATGATAGATAGATAGATAGATACATAGATAGATCCAAGGGACTCCTGCAAGTCCCTTGGACTGCAAGGCGATCCAACCGGTCAGTCCTAGAGGAGATCAACCCTGACTGCTCTTTAGAAGGCCAGATTCTGAAGAGGAAACTCAAATGCTTTGGCCACCTAATGAGAAGAAAAGACTCCCTGGAGAAGAGCCTAATGCTGGGAACGATGGAGGGCAAAAGAAGAAGGGGATGGCAGAGAATGAAGTGGCTGGATGGAGTCACTGAAGCAGTCGGCGTGACCTTAAATGGACTCCAGAGGATGGTAGAGGACAGGAAGGCCTGGAGGAACATTGTCCATGGGGTTGTGATGGGTCGGACATGACTTTGCAACTAACAACAACAACTAATTTCTTATTCCAGGTCTCCCTCACCCATCAAGGTTCCTGAACGTCCCAATCTTTGCTTCCCTGGGCAAAAGCAAACAATCTCTTGGAAATCTTTGGGAAAGCCTTTATCCCTCAAATTGAGGTGGAAATAATGCAGGGGGTGAAACCCAGCAGGTTCTGACAGGTTCTGGTGAACCCGTAGCGGAAATGTTGTGTAGTTCAGAGAACCGGCAAATGCCACCTCTGGCTGGCCCCAGAGTGGGGAGGGAATGGAGATTTTGCAATATCCTTCCCCCAGGAGTGGGGAGGGAATGGAGATTTTGCAGTATCCTTCCCCTGCCGCGCCCACCAAGCCACGCCCACCAAGCCACGCCCACAGAACCGGTAGTAAAAAAAAATTGGATTTCACCACTGAAATAATGGTTAACAAACCAATACCGTTTCTCAACATGCTGAGTGAAGTCCAAAATGGACCAGGCATCAGTTGCAAACCCTGCTCTGAAGAAAAGTCTAAATTTGCTTTAAGGCACAGAACAGAACACAATAACAGAACTGAAAGGGACCTTGGAGGTCTTCTAGTCCAACCCCCAGCTCAGGCAGGAAGCTCTGTACCATTTCATTGTCCAGTTTTTTCTTAAAAACTTCCAGTGTTGGAGCATCCAGAACTTCTGGAGGCAAGTTTTTCCACTGATTATTTGTTCTCACTGTCAGGAAGTTTTTCCTTAGTTCTAAGTTGCTTCTCTCCTTGATCAGTTTCCACCCGTCGCTTCTTGTCCTGCCCTCAGGTGCTTTGGAGAACAGCCCGACTCCGTCTTCTTTGTGGAAGCCCCTAAGATATTGGAAGACTGCTATCATGCCACCCCTAGTCCTTCTTTTCACTAGACTAGACCTACCCAATTCCTGCAACCGTTCTTTCTATATTTTATCCTCCAGCCCCTTAATCATCTTTGTTGCTCTTCTCTGCGCTCTTTCCAGAGTCTCAGCATCTTTTTTTCTACACTGTAGCCACCCCACAATATAAAAAATTGTGTGTTCCTATCGGGCATCCTACCAGAGAAAGTTAGTAAAGAAAATATATATATTTGATTATACATGTAGTAACTGCAGCGTGGATAGTATTTGCGCAAAGATGGAAAACAGAGAAAATCCCTACAGAGGGGGAAGTAATTAAGAAAATATTGGATTGTGCAGAAAGGAATAGACTGACTTTTGACAATTAAAGAAAGAGAGGAATCAGACTATTTTAAGATATGGGGACAATTTTACTATTGGTTAGAGAAGAGATATATGTAAGGTAATTGATAAATGTATTAATAGTAAAGCAAGAAATGTGGGAGAAACGGTATAATAAACGACACGATGATATTATGAAATGATTTAATATTGGAGGAACAAGAAGAAGACAACACAAAAGAGATGTACTCAGATGATACACTGACTGATCGATTATGTACTGTACGTTTATTTGTCTATAAAATAAAATAAAAATGTAAAAATTGTGCGACTGCCTCAACGTGCATTGCAACGGACACTTTAGGCGTTGGGATTTCGAATAGACATGTTCTCATTTTCTAACCAGCGAGCCTGGCCTCCCTTTGATGAGCCCTTAATGCATTTATTCCAGCCAAAAAATCGGATAGCTGTTTTTAATTTTAGTTTCCCAGCAAGCATTTTCCAATACCGAGTGGTTAAAGCGGACATTAATCAATGCCCTCCCTTATTAAGCAGAACTCTTATGTTCCCCTCCAAGGCCTCCTATTATTTACTTCTCTGAAACCTGTACAAAGACAAAGAGGTGGAGGGGGACGGAAAAGGAGAAAGACCTACCATCCTACCATCTTTGGATGGTAGGAAGAAAGCAGAGGAAGAATTCACTTACCTTCGCTACCGGTTCGCAAATGTACATGCGTGCATGCCACCTCTGCAATGCGCAGGACCTTCTGCGCATGCGCAGAGCATCAAAAACGGGACGTGATGACGTCCGGGTGGGTGGGTGGAGCCTACTGCAGCCGCAGCTACAGGTTTGGCCGAACCGGATAGATCCAACTGAATACCACTACTGGAAGAAGGTAACAAATGGGGCTGAGCAACGGTTCCAGCAAGGGTTTGATGGGATTCCTGAAGAGAAGCAAAAATCCCAGCTAGCCCAGAGCTGCAAGAAGTCAAGTTACAAATGGCCTCTTCCAAGCAAAACCGAGCTGGAAGATAAATGCATTTTTAACAACAACAACAACAACAATAATAATAATAGATGATAATAGACTCTGGCATAAACCAGTGCAGGTGGTTCCAGTGGTACTCGGCACCCTGGGATCTGTGCCTAAAGAC
This sequence comes from Ahaetulla prasina, assembly GCF_028640845.1. Classification (NCBI taxonomy): domain Eukaryota; kingdom Metazoa; phylum Chordata; class Lepidosauria; order Squamata; family Colubridae; genus Ahaetulla; species Ahaetulla prasina. The sequence goes on from NC_080554.1 coordinate 7,917,419, forward strand.
CTAGGCAAGCACTTAAAAGCAATTGGCGCTGACCAGATCGCCACTGGTCAGCTGCAGAAGGCCACCTTACTGGGATCTGCCCGCATTATTCACCGATACATCACGCAGTCCTAAACGCTTGGGAAGTGTTCGAGTAGTGATCTGTGATACGAAATCCAGCATAGTTATCTCGTTTGCTGTGTATACTGTCATTTTGTGTAAATAATAATAATAGATGACAGATTAAATAGATAGAAAACCAAAGCTTTGCACGGACAGCACTTGAAAAACATTGAAGGAAAATGTGATGACAACTTCACATGGGCATGCCTTAAGATGGCAACCATCAAGAAAGAAATGGAAGGTTTAATACTCGCTGCTCAAGAACAAGCACTACAAACTAATGCCATGAAAGCAAAGATACAAAAATCCACCGACAATCCAAACTGCCGACTTTGCAACAGCAAAGTCGAAACTGTTTCACATTAAATATGTGAATGCTGCAAAATCGCACAAACTGATTACAAAGCTAGACATGACCAAGTTGCTAAATTAATCTACTGGTCAAAAAAATACGACTTGCCTGTATCCCAAAAGTCATGGGAACATAAAGTAGAAAAAGTTACAGAAAATGAGAAGGTGAAGATCTTGTGGGACTTTTGAATACAGACGGATTGTCACTTGGAACACAACACGCCAGATATCACAGTTGTCGAAAACCAAAACGTACAACTTATTGACATTGCGGTACCAGGAGATGCCAGAGTCGAAGAAAAAGAACTGGAAAAAATCATGAAATATCGCGACCTGGCCATCGAAACTACACGGCTATAGATGAAACATGTAACCGTGATACCCACTGTCATTGGGACACTTGGTACCATGTCCAAGAATTTTATAAGATACATCAACAAATTGCAGCTTCCGGCAATAACACCAGCAGAACTGCAAAAAACTGCGCTACTTGGAACATCGTACATCTTAAGAAGGTACTTGGTTGATACCTAGGATGCTGGCAGCAACCCGTATCAACCATTAGCACCAGTCAATGGTATTTGTGATGCCTTTTTGAATGTTCAGTTGACTGAGTTTCATGTTTAATGAATAAAGTAAATAATAATAATAATAATAATAATTTTCAAGCACATTTACATATTTGCAGCCTCTGACCATCGGATATTTGACTGTGTGTGTATATATGTGTGTGTGTGTGTGTGTGTGTGTGTGTGTGTGTGTGTGTGTGTATTTTTTTTTCTGAGGTTTTCACGGGTGTTTGTATGTAGGTCTTTGTTTGTTCGGGTTTTCTCCCGTGTAAAATTGGAAGTGTCTTGGCGACGTTTCGACGAAGTCTCATTCGTCATCTTCAGGCTTCAGCTTCGTGCTTCTGGAAGCAATGTGTGATCACAGCTGTTTCTTCCTTTTAACTGCTAGTGGGGGTTTGAACTGATTGGGTGGGAGCTTGGCTGTGCTCTGATTGGATGGGGGTTTTTTTGTGCTCAGTTTAGTCTGTGTTGCAGGGGGATTTGAGCTGGTGAGCTGCATTGCTGTTGTTTGGCTTCGTGGTCCCAGAAGCACGAAGCTGAAGCCTGAAGATGACGAATGAGACTTCGTCGAAACATCGCCAAGACACTTCCAATTTTACACGGGAGAAAACCTGAACAACCAAAGACCTACATATATATATATATGTATGTATGTATGTATGTATGTATGTATGTATGTATGTATGTATATGTATATATGTATATATGTTTGCACAGAACATATGAACTAAAGTCGCTGGGAGGCAGGCAGCATCTAAATGTAATTTATTGTTATTATTCTCCATACTTTTGCCAACAACTCATTGGAAATCCCAACCTGGTCCTCTGCCTTCTGAACCAGAATTGAGACATCCAAAGACCAGCCAATCCCATCGTAAATCTCAACCGGATCTGGCCCTGCAAAATTCCTGGCATGAGTTCAGGGCTCCCAATTTATGGGTTAAATAAACTTGGATCATGGTGATTAACTTAATATCTGCAGAACTGCTTCCAAAACGGGGCAGTCTCTTAATTGCAAGTCGTTAATCTTGTGACTCAAAAGAGGCGGGATGCCAAGAGAGAGGGGAGAAAACGTTTGAAGAAATGGTGACTTCGGCTAGTAGAGGATGGGTTAGAAATGGGTGGGGAGCATATTGAAGGATTTTTTTTTCTAGAACCATGAACTTGACTCCAATGACTTTGCATTAACAGAATAACGAAGTTGGAAGGGACCTTGGAGGTCTTCTAGTCCAGCCCCCTACTCAAGCAGGAAACTCTATACCATTTCAGACAAATGGTTATGCAGTTTTCCAGTACTTCCAGTGATGGAGCACCTATAACTCCTGAAGGCAAGCTGTTCCATCCATCTGTCCATCCATCCATCCATCCATCTATCCATCCATCCATCCATCCATCCATCCATCCATCCATCCATCCATCCATCCATCCATTTATCCCATCCATCCATCCTTCTGTTGTGGTCTCTCAGCCATCAGCCTCTCCAGCAGCTGAATCAGAGGAAGAGGAGGTGTGGGAGTTAAGGTCAGCATCAAGGCAACCTGAGAGCTCTGAGGAGGAAGAGGGAGTGGAGCTGGCAGAGAGAGAGAGAGAGAGAGAGAGAGAGAGAGGGAGGGAGAGGGAGAGAGAGAGAGATGGAGCCTGGGCTGTCCATCAGATGGAGAGTCAACAGCCCCCAGGTCTGAAAGTGGCTGATGAGGAAGAGGAGGAACAGCTGGGTCCAGTGCCTGACACACGGGTGGTCAGAAGGCAGAGGAGAGGAGAGCAGTGGAAATCTATGGGCCGGTCCTTGGGACAGAAGAGCCACTGCTGCTAGCGAAGCCCCACCCTAGCTCTGGGGATAAAAGGCAGTGGGTGGAGATGAATAGATGTGGCAGATAACTATTCATCTCCCTGCCGGACAGACTTGTTAGCCTGCTGTGAGAGAGAAACTTTTTGCCTGGGCTGCTGGCACTCCTAATAAAGGAATCTTTGAGTTAACTACAGTGGATTTGTTGTGTTTGGGAGCCAAGTGCAAGGGAGCCAGCCACCTTCCATCCATCCATCCATCCATCCATCCATCCATCCATCCATCCATCCATCTATATCAGATGGGGTAGGACCTGATGGCATCATACTATCCATACTTGGTCGTCTTCAGTTTTAAACGTCCTTACTTGGGAAGATATTGGCAACCCTACGAATGATCTCTAGGACTTCGTCGGTTGCCCCTACGTGTTTCTCCTTCAGGGCCCGGTGGAAAGCTAACCCGTTAACACCCATTTCCAGAGGCTGCCAATAGAATCCGATTATTTGTACGCTAGGATTGATCAGCCTTGCCTCAAACGGCCGAGAAGCAATAATTACTCTGAGTTTTAATCAATCCAGCGGCAGTTCAATTTGTGATCTGCCTCTCTAGTGACACGAGACCAGGAGAGGACTAGAAATTATGAGAAAATCAATATTCTACTCAGCCAATAATTCTTCCAGGATAATCGCAGGCGAAGAGTTCTCCGTCAAGGCAGCCCTGCAGGAAACGTTCTCTGGTTGAGTGGTTGGTTGGTTGGTATCCAGGAAGGATAGTCGGTTTTGGATCGTTTATTTCTGCAAACTATCGAACTGAGGCGAGGAAGATGGGAGGTAAAAGCCGGCCGGCTGAGGAAACACCGAGAAAAGCCATTCTCGGATCTTTGCAAAACGATGCAGAAAGCATCTCAGTGAGGTCCATTGGAGCTTCTCTAATATGTTCCTGCAACATATCTGTCAGAAGGTCTGGGGCTCATTTGGCTACGCTCAAAAACGTTGCAAATGGGACTCCAAATGAGGGCCTTTGAAACCAAGATCAAAGGAACAAAATGCAAAAACCGGCAGGCCCATTTGCTCAGAAACACAAACATCCCCGTTGTTCTCCGTTGTTTTTCTTCTCCTTTTGTTTTCACAAAAACAAAAATAATTCCCATTAATGGCGAAAACATCGGATGCAGTTTCCTACTTTCCGAAGACACAGAATGCTTGATTAGGGTTGCTGTTTCCAAACATTTCAGGGAAATAAGTGAAAGAAATTGCTTAAAAGGGTTTTTTTTCCCCTTCTTCTCTCTCCATATTTTTTTTTCTATTAAGCTTAGTTCTTTTTCTTATTAATCCAGGAAGAAAAAGAAAACTTTGGAGTAGAGTAGAGTAGAGTAGAGTAGAGTAGAGTAGAGTAGAACGGAACGGAACGGAACAGAACAGATCAGAATAGAATGTGGAGTGGAATAGAATAGAATAGAATAGAATAGAATAGAATAGAATAGAATAGAATAGGTGGAATGGAATGGAATGGAATAGAATAGAATAGAATAGAATAGAATAGAATAGAATAGAATAGAATAGAATAGAATAGAATAGAATAGAATAGAATAGAATATGTGGAATGGAATGGAATGGAATGGAATAGAATAGAATAGAATAGAATACGTGGAATAGAATAGAATAGAATAGAATAGAATAGAATAGAATAGAATAGAATGGAATGGAATGGAATGGAATGGAATGGAATGGAATAAAATAGAATGGAATGGAATGGAATGGAATGGAATAGAATAGAATAGAATAGAATAGAATAGAATAGAATAGAATAGAATAGAATAGAATGGGAACAGGCACAGGAAGGGAAGGGACCTTGGAGGTCTTCTAGTCCAGCCCCCTGCTCAAGCAGGAGAACCTACACAATCTCACCCACCTGGTGGTGATGTTGGCCATTCCACTCAACAGAATATTTTGATGGAGTTGTAAATGGCCACCTTGTCAAATCAGTCTAGCCCACTCTTCTAACTATTAGCCATGGTTTTGCCAAGAGTGTGTTTTGCTTCATCAAAGCAAAGAGATTAACGTTAACATAGATTAACAGAGTTGGAAGGGGCCTTGTAGGTCATCTAGCCCAAGCAGGAGACCCTACCACCATTTCTGACAAAGGGCAGTCCGGTGTCTTCTTGAAAGTCTCCAGGGATGAAGCTCCCACAACTTCTGAAGGCAACTTCTGTTCCATGAGTTGATTGTTCTCACTGTCAGAAAAGTCCTCCTTATTTCCAGGTTGAATCTCTCCTTGGTCAGTTTTCATCCATTATTCCTTGTCCGGCCTTCGGGTGCTTTGGAAAATAGCTTGACCCCCTTCCTCCTCTCTGTGGCAGCCCCTCGAATATTGGAAGACTGCTATCCTGTCTCCCCTGGTCCTTCTCTTCAGTAGACTAGCCATGACCAGTTCCTGCAACCGTTCCTTGCATGTTTTAGCCTCCAGTCCCCTCATCATCCTGGTTGCTCTTCTCTGCACTTGTTCTGTTTCCCTCTCCCAATACTCCCAACAAAAAGCCAGTCAAAGGCCTTCTTTTCAAGTTTATTTACATTTGGCTGGATTCCTTCTGGCACAGAGATATTCTGGCCATGTCTACCCACGCGCCTGCCAAGTCTCTGGAGATAACTAGGAAATTATAGATAAGACAAGAGTCACTCATGAATATATTCTTCCCTCCATTGAAACAGTTTGCCCGCGCAAATTCACTGCTTTGTCCACGACAAAAAGCCAGGAAGCTCCGCCTCCTGCTTTATAGCCCCCGTGGGTGTCACTCCGTGACTCATCATTCTTTGACCTTGTCCCAACGCCTCCTCTGCTGCGTGCGCCGGTCACATCTGCGCAGTCTCGCATCAAGCCAAGATTGTTCTTGGGGTGTTGCCAAATCAGAAGAAGGCCCAGTGGAATCAGGCCTTGCCAGCCCCTCCTCCTCCTCCTCCTGGGTGGGTGCCAGGGAAGAAGAGGGCCCAGGGGAAGCAGGCCTTGCCAGCTCCTCCTCACTCTCTGAATCATCCTCCTCCAGGAGTCTGAGTCCGGGAACCTGGGTCACAACAGCACTCTTTCTAGAGTCTCAACATCTTTTTTATAGTGTGGTGACCAAAACTGGATGCAGTACTCTAGGAGTGATCTTGGCATGTGATGGAAACACCGGAAATTAGAAAGCGAGCGACAAAACCCATCCGAACGACAATGCGGGCAAAACCATAGTAACCTCTTGCAGAGAAGGGCAAAGGGAAATCTCACTGTCAAAAGAAGAGAACATTGGCATCCATCCCCATCCAGGCCCAGACAATCTGCTTCAAAGCTCCTGAAATCCCAGTCAGATCCTCTCTTTGGTATCGTTTGATGTCGAGCTGTAACATCTGCTACTTCTACAAATTAGCTCCACTGTCTATAAAACACCTTCCCCTCAATGAACACGGACCAGCAGGGTAGCAGCTGAGTTTCAGGAACTGGCGGGCAGATTCCTAACAGGCGCCACAAGCTGAGTAGTAACGCTTGGGTAGATCCATCAAGAAGAATAGCAACTAGGCAATTGAGCTTGGTAACCGAAAAAAAAAAATCTGCATTTTTTCCAAGCATTTGTCATTCAACCCCCTTCCTTGGTGGAGCTGCTGTAGTTATCCGAGTCTGTTCCAAGCTTTAAAAGTCACTGAAATCCTGAGGAGCACATCAGTGGTGGGTTTCAAATTTTTTTACTACCAAGTGGCTTGGTGGACGTGGTATGGCTTGGTGGGCATGGCAGGGGAAAGAGACTGTAAAATCTCCATTCCCTCCCCAATCCAGGGGAAGGTTACTGCAAAATCCCCATTTCCTCCCGATCAGCTGGGACTTGGGAGGCAGGGAATAGATTTGGGGGCGGGGCCAGTCAGAATTTTTACTACCGGTTCTCTGAACTACTCAAAATTTCCGCTACCGGTTCTCTAGAACTGGTCAGAACCTGCTGAATAACCACCTCTGGAGCACATGTGATACAGCGAGTGCTTGACTTACGACTGTAATTGAGCAGCTCCAAATTTTCTGCGGCAAAGTGTTCTGACCCAGCTCCCCAAACCCTCTGACGTGAATGCAAAATATTCCTTTAATTAGGAGTGCCAACAGCCCCAGCAAAAAGTTTCTCTCGCAGGCTAACAAGTCTGTCCGTCTGGAAGATGAATAGTTGTCTGCCACACCTATTCATCTCTGCCTCCTGCCTTTTATCCCCAGAGCTAGAGTGGTGCCTCGTTAGCAGCAGTGGCTCTTCCTTCCCCAGGATCAGCCCATGGATTTCCACTGCTCTCCTCTCCTCTGCCTTCTGTGCAGCTGCGCATCGGGCACTGGACCCAGCTGTTTCTCCTCTTCCTCATCAGCCACTTCCAGACCAGGGGTGTTCTGTCTTGCCCGCCCTCAGAGCAGCCAGGGCCTTCTTACCTGCTCCCGAACACTGAGGAATGTATGCCTCCCGGCCCAAGTCCTGGCTCCATGCTCACACAAACTGCAGAAGAAGGAGCATCTCCCTGCCCCAGCCCTGACTCCATGCCCAGGCAAACGGAGCAGCTAGACCCCTCCCCCTCCTCCACAGCAGGTGAGCCTGAGGAGGGTTTACTCCCAACAACAGCTGATTGGAGTGACCCTCGCATCAGAAGATTGGAGAGGCGGAGGCAACAGAAGGAAGGGAGGGGCAGGCCTTAATGAGTGCTGAGTCATGGAGCCACACCCCATGGCCTATATAAAGGATCTACTTTCTGGCAGTCTCTGAGTCAGGCAAAAGTCGAACTTATCTTGCTGAAGTCACTTACTGGTCTCCTGCCTGCTCTGAGGACTTTGCTAGGACTTTGGGCAGAGCTGCAGAGGCAAGCCTGATTCGGATTTCCCTGACCCAGCCGTCAGCGGAGGAGTGGGACACGACAAGGGGGTTGTTGACTCTCCATTTGAGGGCTGACGGATGGCCCAGGCTCCACCTCTGTCTCTGTCTCTCTGCCAGCTCCATTCCCTCTTCCCCCCTCGGAGCTCTCAGGTTGCCTTGATGCTGACTGTCGTGTCCCACTGCCAAAGTCCTAGCAAAATCCTCAGAGCAGGCAGGAGACCAGAAAGTGACTTCAGCAAGATAAGTTCGACTTTTGCCTGACTCAGAGACTGCCAGAAAGCAGATCCTTTATATAGGCCATGGGGTGTGGCTTCATGACTCAGCACTCATTAAGGCCTGCCCCTCCCTTCCTTCTGTTGCCTCCGCCTATCCAGCCTTCTGATGCAAGGGTCACACCAATCAGCAGCTGTTGGGAATAAACCCTCCTCAGGCTCACATGCTGTGGAGGAGGGGGAGGGGTCTAGCTGCTCCGTTTGCCTGGGCATGGAGCCAGGGCTGGGGCCGGGAGGTGCTCCTTCTTCTGCAGTCTGTCTGGGCATGGAGCCAGGACTTGGGCCGGGAGGCATACATTCCTCAGTGTTCGGGAGCAGGTAAGAAGGCCCCGGCTGCTCTGAGGGCGGGCAAGACACAACACTGACCTTGACTCCCACGCCTCCTCCTCCTCCTTTGATTTGGCTGCTGGTAGGGCTGGTGGCCGACAGGCCACAGCACTAACTCAGACATTGGTGAAGTGAGCTTCGCCCCATTTGACGGAACTTTCTTGGCACAGTTGTTAAGGGAACCACCACAGTTGATCAGTTAGTAACCCAGTCGTTAAGCAAGTCTGGCTTTCCTTTTGGCTTGGCTTATCACCAAAGAAGATCAGGTGACCCTGGGGACACCGTCATAAATAGGAGTCAGTTGCTCAGTGTTTGAATTGACCGTGAGGGATGCTGCAATGGACGTAAGTATGGAAAACGGTCATAAGTTGCTTTTTTCAGTGCTGTTGTAGCTTTGAATGGTCACTAAACGAAGAATTGTAAGTCAAGGACTACTTGTATTCCTACATTAACAAAAGATAGTGAAGGTCTTCTCTATTTTGGTATGAAACAATATTTCTGGTTTCTTTCTCTTCCATTCAATCACAAGGCGAGGTCTTCTTGTCCAGCCCACTGCTCAAGCAGGAGACCATTCCAGACAAGTGGCTGTCCAGTCTCTTCTTAAAAACCTCCAGTGATGGACCACCTACAACTTCTGGAGGGAAGCTGTTCCACTGATTGATTGTCCTCACGGTTAGAAAGTTTCTCCTTAATTCCAGGTTGCTTCTCTACTAGATCAGTTTCCATCCATTGTTTCTTGCCTTGACTGCTGGTGCTCTGGAGAATAAATTGACCCCCCCTCTTCTTTGTGGCAGCCCCTCAAATACTGGAAGACTGCTATCATGTCCCCCTTAGTCCTTCTGTTCATTAAACTAGACATACCCAATTCCTGAAACTGTTCTTCTTTAGTCTCCAGGCCTTGAATCAGGGATGAAATCTACTTACCTTCCTTACCGGTTCGGAAGTCACATGTGTACGCACACCCTCTGCGCATGCGCAAAACCTTTCTGCGCATCCGCAGAGGGTACAAAACACATTACTTCCTGGTTAATGACAGGAAGGAAGTAATGACAGCAGAGCGGATGGGTGGATTCTCGCACCACAATTGCTTCCGGTTCTCTGAACCACCAGCCAAGATCGCTACCGGATCAGGCGATCTGGTCCGAACCGGGAGCATTTCACCCCTGCCTTGAATCATCTTAGCTGCCCTTCTTTGTACTTTTTCCAAAGTCTCAACATCTTTTTTGTACTGCGGTGGCCAAAACTGGATGCAGTGTTTCAGTTGTGATCTTACACACACCTTTCCCCCATGTTCACAGCTTTCCTGGGTTCTTAAATCTCTTTTAAAAACAAGGAAAGTATAAGGAAAGGAATTTCCCTCAACATGCTTTGGATTCCTTTTGAACTTAGAATAATTAACCAGTGGAATGGCTTGCTTTCTGAAGTTGTGGTTACTCCACATCACTGGAGGTTTTTAAGAAGAGACTGGAAAGCCATTTATCTGGAATGTTATGGGGCCATGATGGCAAACACAGGTGGCACATGGAGCCATATCGGTGGGCATGCAAGCTCAGCTGTGGCGCACGCAGCTGATTTTCAGGCCTTCTGGGCTCACCAGAAGTCGGCAAATGGGCCGTTTCCAGCCTCTGGAGGGCCTCCAGGGGAGTGGGGAAGGCCATTTTCGCCAGGGTTTTCTAGAGAGGCTCTGGAGCCTGGGGAGAGCAAAAATCGGGTCTACCAAACCCACCGGGCCATTGTGTGCCAAAGTGGGGGGAACATGGGGGATAAGTGTCATGCACACATATGCTGGGGGCAGGGCAGATAGAATTATGGGTGTGGGCATGCGCTCCTCGCTTTTGGCACACGATGGCAAAAAGGTTAGCCATCACTGTTATAGGGTCTCCTGCTTGTGCAGGGGGTTGAGCTAGAAGACCTCCAAGGTCGTTTCCAGGTTTATTATTCCAGTAAATCAGAAGGTGGAAAGCTAGGGAGGTTGCAGAAGAAGGACAAAACCCTGAGCTTCATTTCAACAAGGTATCTTCATGTCATCATTGAAATAAATTTGAGAAGCTTTTTGAACGACTCCTAGAAGGAGCAGACGGTGAAGGAGGGGGGGACAATATATTATTTTTTTCTGAGAAAAGTTTGGAAAATAAATGTGGGCACCTGTTGTGTCTCGCCCGCTCCCCCTGCCGCAGCCGGGCCCCTCTTATCTCCTGCCGGACGCTGATAGTTCGGAAGAATGTCCTGGCATGCGTCCAGGCCCCAGCCCTGGCACCATGCCCGGACAGGCCGAGCAAGACGAAGGGCCTGATGTGCCTTCAGCCCCCAGTCCTGGCACCATGCCCAGGCAAACGGAGCAACTAAACCCCTCCCCCACAGCATGTGAGCCTGAAGAATGTGAGGCCAGTCATGAGCTAGGATTGCCAACAGCTGGAGGTTGGAGAGATCCTTGCTTCCGGAGAGTTGAGAGGTGACGTCAGCAAAAGGAAGGGAGGGGCAGGCCTGGATAAGTGCTGAGTCATGGAGCCACACCCCATGGCCTATATAAAGGATCTGCTTTCTGGCATTCTCTGAGTCAGGCAAAGTCTAACTTGGATTGCTGAAGTCACTTCCTGGTCTCCTGCCTGCCTTGAGAACTTTGATAGGACTTTAGCAGAGCTGCAGAGGCATGCTTGATACGGACTTCCCCGACCCGGCCGTCAGCGGAGGAGTGGGACACGACAGCACCACTGCAGGGTCAGACTATCATAGTGAGGCTCCTCAACAGTGCTCGAAGAAAAAAAGAGAAGCAACCAAGGCTGACGCTAAGGACAACGGTCATCATCGTACATTTGTTATCTTCTCTGGTTCAAAGATTTCTGCTTCGTTCATCAGCTTCGTAGAATTCACTGCAGCGCCAAAAAGAATTGTACTGCGTTCGACACCGTGCGGGATTGCTTTGCACGTGCCACAACCGGAGGTGGATTTCACAAACTTTTACCACCGGTTCGCCGTACACCGAAAATGTGAGCTTGCACCATCCACCCTCCATGTATGTGCTTTGCTCACATGCGCGACTTGAAGGCATGTGCACGGCTTAGAAAACGCAGCTAAATAGGATGGCATAGCGCCGGGGCAGGTGGGCAGGCCCACCCGCAGTTCGCCACTACCGGTTTGTCCAAACAGGTCTCGACCGGCTGAATACTACCACTCTACTCCGTTCTAAATAGTTCTGTAGCATTTGAGAAGTCGCACGTCGATGAAAGGGCATGCGTGCAAACCAAGGGCCAAAGTAACATTTCCAGTATGAAATACCCAGGGAATTTTTTTTTATCTGGTCCCCTGTGCTCTCATTATCAGCTTTTACACAGAAACTTTTCCTGTTTTCCAAAAAAGAAAAAAATAGCAGGTTCACCATCGTAAGCAGAATAAACTTTCTCTTCAAGCACCCCTCCTTCTTATTCCCCTGTCTTTCCTTCCTCCGTTCCTTTCCCTTTACAAGAAGCATCCATTATTATTGTTATTCCTTGCACAGACGTTCAGATGCGTTGCTCTTCTAAGCTTAAATATCCCGACTCTTTCTAAACAACTCCCAGTGCTAACTACCATATGGAAAACAGGAACGATTTCACAGAAGAATGAATTCTCTCCGGCTGTAATTAAATATTTCAGTTGCTGTTGCATTTAGACAAACATTTCTTGGTAATTTATGCGCAAAGACCAATCCTGCTAGGTCAAATAAATACAGGTAGTTCTTGACTTAGGACCGCAATCTTTGAGAGCCCAAAAATTTCTCTTGCTCGTTGTTAAATATTTTTTATTGTTTTATGTCACATGTTTCATTTCTATGTTGAACAATGTGTTTTCTAGTTATCCAAAGTGTTAACATATAGACATCATCATAATAATTGTCGTGTCCCACTCCTCCGCTGACAGCAAGGTCAGGGAAATCCGAATCAGGCTTGCCTCTGCAGCTCTGCCCAAAGTCCTAGCAAAGTCCTCAGAGCAGGCAGGAGACCAGTAAGTGACTTCAGCAAGATAAGTTCGACTTTGCCTGACTCAGAGCCTGCCAGAAAGCAGATCCTTTATATAGGCCATGGGGTGTGGCTCCATGACTCAGCACTTATCCAGGCCTGCCCCTCCCTTCCTTCTGTTGCCTCCACCTATCCAATCTTCTGATGCGAGGGTCACTCCAATCAGCTGTTGGAAGTAAACTTTCCTCAGGCTCACATGCTGTGGAGGAGGGGGAGGGGTCTAGCTGCTCCGTTTGCCTGGGCATGGAGCCAGGGCTGGGGCCGGGGGATGCTCCCTCCTCTGCAGCCTGCTTGGGCATGGATCCAGGGCTGGGACCGGGAGGTGCCCCCTCCTCTGCAGCTTGTCTGGGCATGGAGCCAGGACTGGGGCCGGGAGGCATACATTCCTCCGTGTTCGGGAGCAGATAAGCAGACCCCGGCTGCGGTGAGAGCGGACAAGACACAACAATAATCATAATCATATATGTATGGTAAAGGTAAAGGTTCCCCTGCACATATGTGCTAGTCGTTCCCGATTCTAGTGGGCGGTGCTCATCTCCGTTTCAAAGGTGAAGAGCCAGCGCTGTCCGAAGACATCTCCGTGGTCATGTGGCCGGCATGACTCAACACCAAAGGTACACGGAACGCTGTTTCTTTCCCACCAAAGGTGGTCCCTATTTTTCTACTTGCATTTTTTACTTGCTTTCGAACTGATAGGTTGGCAGAAGCTCGGACAAGTCACGGGAGCTCACCCCATTATGCGGCACCAAGGATTCGAACCACTAAACTGCCAACCTTTTGATCAACAAGCTCAGCATTTTAGCCACTGAGCCACCGCGTCCCAGACTTAAACATATATGCGATAATATCAATCGTTATTGAAAAGCATACTATCTTCCATTGTAGTATCGATTATACAGCCGTTAAAATATTTACTCATCAGTTTTTTCTTTCCCGTTTAGTTCATATTTCACATAAATCCACCCCTCTAACCTTAGTATCTGTCACTTAACCATTTATAGAAGAGTTCCCAAATTTCTCTTGCTAAGGGAGACAGTTGTTCAGGGAATTGTGCTCCATTTCCTGACCTTGCTTGCCACAGTGGTTAAGGGAAAATCATTGCAGTTGTTAAGTTAGGAAACACGGTCCTTAAGTGAATCTGGCTTCCCCATTGACTTAGCTTGTCAGAAGGTCGCAAAAAGGGGTCGCGTGACCACCACCCCTGGGACACTGAAACCGTCATAAATGTGAGTCAGTGGACCTGGTGTCCAAATTTTGATCAACTGACCATGGGGATGCTCCAACCGCCATGTGAAAAAGAGACAAAGAAGAGGAAGAAGGAGGAAGAGGAGGAGGAGGAGGAGGAGGAGGAGGAGGAGGAGGAGGAGGAGGAGGAGGAGGAATGAAATACTGCAAGGTATATGATATCCCAAATAAATCCAGTTTACTTTCACTCAAGTAAATTAATACAATGACCTCACATGCTGTGCGCAAAAAGCAAAGGATTATATTTAGAGAGAGATAAACCTGGAAGTATGACGGTAATTTCCTTGGAATCTGAAGGGAAGATGGGTTTTGAACACCATGACTTGGATTCCCCAAAAATGACAGTAACCACAAGCTAAACATGAGAGAAAGAGGGAGAGAGAGGAGGAGGAGGAGGAGAAAGAAGGAGAGAGAGAGAGAGAGAGAGAGGGAAAAGAAGAAGGAGGAGGAGGAGAAGGAGAAAGACAGACAGACAGACACACACACAGAGAGAGAGAGAGAGAGAGGAGAAGGAGAAGGAGAAAGACACAGAGAGAAAGAGAGAGAGAGAGAGGAGGAGGAGAAGAAGAAGGAGAAAGACAGAGAGAGAGAAAAGGAGGAGGAGGAGGAGGAGGAGGAGGAGGGAGACAGAGAGAAAGAGAGAGACAGAGAGAGAGAGGAGGAGGAGGAGGAGGAGGAGGGAGGAGGAGAGAGAGAGAGAGAAAGAAGGAGGAGGAGGAGAAGGAAAAGGAGAAAGACAGACAGACAGACAGACCCAGAGAGAGAGAGAGAGAGGAGGAGAAGGAGAAAGACAGAGGCACAGAGAGAAAGAGAGAGAGAGAGAGAGAGAGAGAGAGGAGGAGAAGGACAGAGAGAGAGAGGAGGAAGAGGAAGAGGAGGAGGAGAAGGCAGAGATAGAGAGAAAGAGAGGAGGAGGAGGAGAAAGAAGGAGAGAGAGAGAGAGAGAGAAGAGGAGGAGGAGGAGGAGGAGGACGAGGAGGAGCGGGAGGAGGAGAGACAGAGAGAAGAGAGAGAGAGAGAGGAGGAGAAGGACAGAGACAGAGAGAAGAGAGAGAGAGAGGAGGAGGAGAGAGAGAAGGAGAAAGACAGAGGCACAGAGAGAAAGAGAGAGAGAGAGAGAGAGAGAGAGAGGAGGAGAAGGACAGAGAGAGAGAGGAGGAAGAGGAAGAGGAGGAGGAGAAGGCAGAGATAGAGAGAAAGAGAGGAGGAGGAGGAGAAAGAAGGAGAGAGAGAGAGAGAGAGAAGAGGAGGAGGAGGAGGAGGAGGACGAGGAGGAGCGGGAGGAGGAGAGACAGAGAGAAGAGAGAGAGAGAGAGGAGGAGAAGGACAGAGACAGAGAGAAGAGAGAGAGAGAGGAGGAGGAGAGGAGAAGGAGAAAGACAGAGGCACAGAGAGAAAGAGAGAGAGAGAGAGAGAGAGAGAGAGAGAGAGGAGGAGGAGAAGGACAGAGAGAGAGAGAGGAGGAAGAGGAAGAGGAGGAGGAGAAAGGCAGAGATAGAGAGAGAGAGGAGGAGGAGAAGGAAAAGGAGAAAGACAGAGAGAGAGAGAGAGGAGGAGGAGGAGGAGGAGGACGAGGAGGAGCGGGAGGAGGAGAGACAGAGAGAAGAGAGAGAGGAGGAGAAGGAGAAGGACAGAGACAGAGAGAAAGAGAGAGAGAGAGGAGGAGGAGAAGGACAGAGAGAGAGAGAAGAGGAGGAGGAGGAGGAGGAGGAGGAGGAGCGGGAGGAGGAGAGACAGAGAGAAAGAGAGAGAGAGGAGGAGAAGGAGGAGGAGAAGGAGAAAGGCAGAGATAGAGAGAAAGAGAGAGGGGGGAGGTGGAGAAGCAGAAGGAGAAAGACAGAGAGAGAGAGACAGAGAGACAGAGGGAGAGTGCAATTGCATAATCTCAGGAAAAAAAATTATGTCTCCTTCAAGGAGCTGCAGATGAAGAGAATGTCTGAATTCTCAGACTCTCTGACGCCTCTTCTTGGAACCCAATCCAAGGCATCCAACTTCCCCGGAGTCAAAAGTTGGTACCTACCACACAACCGGTCGAGTCCACTTGACGGTCCGATACACATTTGAAGTTGCGGGTGCAGCCTCCGTTATTGTGAGAACAATCCCGAACCGGTCCAAAGGATGAGAGCAGGTCATTGATGGTCTCAAAGTAGGTCGACAACATTGCTTCTTCCCTTGAAGAGAGAAAAAAGGCCCATTCAAGCCGCCACCTCAACTCAAAGGCAAAGGAAATGACCATCTTTTATATTTCCTTTAAATTCTTCCACAAATTCCTTCCGTTAGCCCTGTGGCCTCCATACTTAGGGCCATTAAAGCCAAAGTCAGAATTAATTCCCTCTTCCGCTCACTCTATTATTTAACGATTTCCCCCCCCCCTTTAGTAATTGCCTCCCTCTTTTTCTTTCCTGACAACAGTTCAGATTAGAAGCCTCTTTCAAAGCCTTTTGTCATGCATAACCTTAGTACAGGGTTTCCTAAGAGGAGCAAGATCAATTAAAACACTCCGTGTATTTTAATCATGACTTCAGAAGAAAGGATTTCCAAATAAAAGGGAGAGACGTGTCCTAATTCCAAGCAGCCAAAGACAATTCATATTTCTGTGGGGCGCCTCCAAATTCTTGATGCAACCGGAGGAAAAATTTCATGTGTGTACAATCATATTTGGCTAATAAAGAATTCTGTTCTGTTCTATTTTATCTTCCACTCCATTCCCTCTCATCCCATCTCATCCCATCCCATTCCTATCCTAATCTTCATTCCATTCCATTTTATTCCTATCTAATCTCCATTCCATTTCATCCCATCCCATCCCATTCCTATCCTAATCTTCATTCCATTCCCTCTCATCCCGTCTCATCCCATCCCATTCTATCCCATCCCATCCCATCCCATCCCATCCCATCCCATCCCATCCCATTCCTATCCTAATTTTCATTCTATTCCATTCCATCCCATTTTATTCCTATCTAATCTCCATCCCATCCCATCCCATCCCATCCCTACCCTAATCTTCATTCCATTCCCTCCTATTCTGTCCCATCCCATCCGAGCCCATTCTATCCCATCCCATCGCATCCCTATCCTAATCTTCATTCCATTCCATTTTATTCCTATCTAATCTCCATTCCATTTCATCCCATCCCATCGTATCCCTTTCCTATCCTAATCTTCATTCCATTCCCTCTCATCCCATCTCATCCCATCCCATTCTATTCCATCCCATCCCATTCCTATCCTAATCTTCATTCTATTCCATTCCATCCTATTTTATTCCTATCTAATCTCCATCCCATCCCATCCCATCCCATCCCTACCCTAATCTTCATTCCATTCCCTCCTATCCTGTCCCATCCCAGCCCATCCCATCCCAGCCCAGCCCAGCCCAGCCCAGCCCACTCCTATCCTAATCTTCATTCCATTCCATTCCATTCCCTCCCATCCCATCCCATCCCATCCCATTTCATCCCAACCCATCCCATTTCTATCCTAATCTTCATTCCATTCTAAAATACCAAATAAATGGAGAAAAATCATAACGGCATTTAATTTATTTGACACATCTCTTTATTTAAACTCCCAATTTAAATTTAAATTTTGTTTTTTTTCCCTTCTTCTCTATCCCTCATTTAAGCAATGGGGCCCAGCATGATAACTCAAAAGGTTACTTTTGACTCAACTTAGATAGTTTATCTTTAATGTCGGTAGCCCATTCTTCACTGAACTGATCATTTGAGGGTGGGAATTTAATATTTACACAAGATTGGTTTTTAACCTTTGTTTTGCTACAGGAGAGGGTAATGGGAAAGGACACTGCTAGGTATGTCTCATATGTTTGAGAGATCACTTAATCAGGAAAGTGTCTGTGGAGATTCTCAGTCACTAAGGTCATAATTGTCCCAAAAGTACTTTTTCAAGAGGCAACTGGACTTTGTTTTTCCTTGAAGAGTTTTGCTTCTCATCCAAGAAGCTTCTTCAGTTCTGAAGAAGAAACTGAAGAACTGAAGAAGCTTCTTGGATGAGAAGTAAAACATCTTCAAGGACAGTCAGAACTAAAGACGCTTCTTGGATGAGAAGTGAAACAGTCAAGAGTGAAACATTGGCGGCTACATACATTGGCGGCTACATCATTTCAACTTGGCATTAGAGTAAGGGGGGGGTTATGTGTTGATTACGAATGGGTTACTTGGAGAAATGAAACTTCTACAGTTCCACTGAAGCTTGTGAGAGTCTGAAAACTTCTCAAGGACATCTTTAACGGATGTGAAGAGGAAGGTAGATGGTTCCCATAACGAAGAGAACTTGTTTACATGGTCTACATGAACTAAAGATGCTTCTTGGATGAGAAGTGAAAGGTCTTCAAACAAAAACAAAATTCATTTTGAAAAAGCACCTATCAGGGTTCCAAAGGATGCCCTAATTAAATTATGAGCCTCAAGCCAACCTTCAAATAAAATCCAGTTATTTATTAGGAGCTTCATGTCAGCACGTACCCAAATAAAGCCAATTCTGACCTCCACGTAATTTACAGTCCTAATCATGACCCTGTTTCCCACCTGCCCCCCAGGGTGTGTAACCAATCAAATTCACCACCGGAGCAATTTTGCGGGTTGTAGAGATCACTCCCCTCCGGCCGCTGTCAGTAACCCTGGGAGACAGCCTTGAGAAATATATGTCTGGAATGTGTGTCTGTCTTTGGCTGATGTTGTTTCATCAGTTTCCCATCCCCCCCTACCCTTGCCTATGGCAACTTGAGAGCAGGCCAGGAATGTTTTCCAAGTTGACAGCACCTTTGGGTGAATCAGGAAGGATTGATAGGAAGAGGCTGCCTAATCAAGAGGAAGTCAAGAACCACCAAAAAAAAAGAAAATGTTTTTTGAGAATGAGGCTGGTAGACACCTTGTCCAAAATCTCACAAGTGAAGGTTGACGTGCAGGAAAGAAAATGTGGCAGTCTTTTTTCCCTGCTGACTCTCCAGCATCTGTTACGGTCCATTTGTGGAGACCATCCTAAAGGCCATTTTTTCCCCCCGATGCCGTGAGTGATTTCCTACCTATCAGCCTTATTACTGGAACTTGAGTGCAAAAATTAGAGAACGCTGGCTGGTTTCTTTTTCCCTTGGCACCTCTAAGGAAGTTTTCTTTTCTTTTCTTTCTTTTTTTCCATTTACGAAAGTAAACAGCGCCCCCCCCCCCAAAAAAATGGATCAATAAAATAACCTTCCGAACCGTTCGGTGGAAGACATGCAGAGAGGTAGCGAGTGCGAAGGGGAGAGAAAAGTGAAGGCAGGTTGCTTTGGGGGACAAGGCAGCTGCAGGAAAGTGTATATAAAAAAGGGGAAACCATTAAAAAAATGAAAGAGAGAGAGAAAGAGAGAGAGAGGGAGAGGGAGGGAGAGACAGTGGGAAGCAGAGCAATGAGAATTTTGTATTGTGTCGATACGGTCGCGTCAGAGGCGTTTTCCAACCGAAAGACCCTTTTTAAGGTGGAAGTATATTTCCTACGGCAGTGGTGGTGAACCTTTTACTCATCGAGTACTGAACAGGCACATACTTTGTGTGCGTGTGTGCGTGCTATCCGCGCCATCGCGCATGCTATCCGCGCTGATGCACGGCTCCTCCCCATGCGCTGTATGACCAGCCGCACCATCTGTGCACGTACATAGCTTTTGCGTGCGCCCTCCCCCCCGTGCACTGTGCGGGCAACCACACCATCTGCGCATGCGCGCGAGTTTTGCATGGCTCCCCCCATGCACCGCGCGCACAATTGCACCATCTGCAGATGTGCATGGTTTTCACGTGCACAGTGCACATGCGCCAATGCCGTCTACACATGCACGCACCGCGCACAAGTACTCTCGCTCCAAAGAGAGCTCCGAAGACCAGCTGGATCCCCTGAATTGCATGCATGCACATTGGAAGCCCGAACACCAGCTGGGTGTTCCTTTCCTTTCCTTTCCTTTCCTTCCCTTCCCTTCCCTTCCCTTCCCTTCCCTTCCCTTCCCCTCCTTTCCTTTCCTTTCCTTTCCTTTCCTTTCCTTTTTCATCCCTTCCCTTTTCATCCCTTCCCTTCCCCTCCTTTCCTTTCCTTTCCTTCCCTTCCCTTTCTCATCCCTTCCCTTTTCGTCCCTTCCCTTCCCTTTTTGTCCCTTCCCTTCCCCTCCTTTCCTTTCCTTTCCTTTCCTTCCCTTCCTTCCCTTCCCTTTCTCATCCCTTCCTTTCTCATCCCTTCCCTTTTCATCCCTTCCCCTCCCCTCCCCTCCCCTCTCCTTTCCTTTCCTTTCCTTCCCTTTCCTTCCCTTCCCTTCCCTTTCTCATCCCTTCCCTTTTCATCCCTTCCCTTCCCTTTTCGTCCCTTCCCTTCCCTTCCCCTCCTTTCCTTTCCTTTCCTTCCCTTCCCTTCCCTTTCTCATCCCTTCCCTTTTCGTCCCTTCCCCTCCCCTCCCCTCCCCTCCTTTCCTTTCCTTTCCTTTCCTCTCCCTCCCTCCTTCCTTCCCTCCCTTCTCATCTTTAAAAGACCCAGGTCCACACAAGTGCTGGGTAAAGACTCATATTCATAAAAGTCATGCAACATCTGACAAGGGTTGTGTAGAGGAATCCCGTAACACCACACAGCTTTTGAACGGGCGATGGAATTTGTCTTGGCGCCATAGATCTAACTGTTCCAGTGAGAAAAGGAAGTAAACGTCAACGGAAAATTTGGAAGACTTCCGCAAACATCTCCCCACCCACCCACCCCATGAAAGAAACAGGCACAATTAACTCAAGAACCCAACAACTGGATGAATTGCGATTCAGCTCACTCAGCTCTGTGGGCCCGTTATCCTCCATGTGGAGAACCATTCCATGAAATAAGCCTTATGCCGGTTGACAGCTGTAGCCAGGGTTTAGTTAGAAAGGCAGCTGTTTCGGTGTTACCAGTAACTTGACCCCATTTAGAGTTGGAAAATTCCGGATCCCTTTTCCTGCGGCAGAACAACAATGAAGCTTCAGAAAATAGAAAAATGAAGGTGTCGTACAAGAAATGACTGGCCGTGCCGAAGGTTTGTGACGGAACTGTCCTAAGATTAGAATCAGGCTTCCAAACTTAGAGCATTTCTCATGCGTTGAGGCTTTAAAAGCCACAATTACCCAGCCTGCGTTGCCGGCTGCAGCCCAGGTAGTCCTTGACGTACAACCGCAACTGAGCCCAAACTCTATGCTGGTAAGCAAGACATTCGTGAAGTGAGCTTTGCCCCGTTTTCTTGCCCCGTTTGTTAAGTGAATCCCTGCAGTTAAGGGAATCTGACTTCCCTGTTGACTTTGCTCATCAGGGGGTTGCAAAAGTGGATCACGTGACCCCCGGGACACCGCAACCATCATAAATAGGAGTCAGTTGCCAAGCGGGCGAATTTTGATCACCTGGCCATGAGGATGCGGCAAGCGTCGTAAGTGTGAAAAAATGATCGTAAATGGTCACTTTTCTCAGTGTCGTCGTAACTTGGAACGGTCACTAAATAAACGGTGCGGAGGAGAGGAGTCCCTGTATGAAATATTCCTGACTGCCCTTCTGAGACAAATGCCGAATGTGAGGATCCCACCATTTGTCATAACATAACATAACATAACATAACATAACATAACATAACATAACATAACATAACATAACATAACATAACATAACATAACATAACATAACATAACATAACATAACATAACATAACAAACATAACATAACATCAGAGTTGGAAGGGACCTTGGAGGCCTTCTAGTCCAACCCCCTGCCCAGGCAGGAAACCCTACACCATCTCAGTCAGATGGTTATCCAACATTTTCTTAAAAAATTCTGGTGTTGGAGCATTCACAACTTCTGCAGGCAAGTTGTTCCACTTATTAATTGTTCTAACTGTCAGGAAATTTCTCCTTAGTTCTAAGTTGCTTCTTTCCTTGATCAGTTTCCACCCATCGCTTCTTGTTCTACCCTCAGGTGCTTTGGAGAACAGCCCGACTCCCTCTTCTTTGGGGCAGCCCCTGAGATATTGGAACACTGCTATCATGTCTCCCCTAGTCCTTCTTTTTGTTAAACTAGACATAACCAGTTCCTGGGTATCGTTCTTCATATGTTTTATCCTCCAGTCCACTAAATCATCTTTGTTGCTCTTCTCTGCACTCTTTCTAGAGTCTCAACATCTTTTTTACATCGTGGCGACCAAAACTGGATGCAATACTCCAAGTGTGGCCTTACCAAGGCATTATAAAGTGGTACTAACACTTCACGTGATCTTGATTCTATCCCTCTGTTTATGCAGCCCAGAACTGTGTTGGCTTTTTTAACAGCTGCTGCACACTGCTGGCTCATATCTAAATGGTTATCCACTAGGACTCCAAGATCCCTCTCACAGGTACTACTATTGAGCAAGGTACCACATATACGGTACTGGTGCATTTGTGTTTCTTCTTGATGTAATCTCTGTTTAGACACATCATTATCATCATCATCTTCATTTAACGACCCCATAATCCCTTGCGGGGTGGACAACTGGGCAACTGAATGGAGCTAGCAGAGTGTTGGAATGGCCGGATGCCCTGACTGTCGCCAATGCGGAGTTTTGTTCGGCAGATATATTCTCAGTGTGCCCAGAGAGAGAAATATCTGCCTGTACTTAGGATCGAACTCACAGCCTCCTGATTGTGAGGCGAAAGCTCCACCTCTAGGCCACCGCACCACTCCTATCATGGTTTAGTCACATATGTCGGGTAAATGGACACGTCGGGCAATAAATTACGCGGCTCGACGCAAACAGACGTCTGGCGACCCATTTCTTGCTTGGCTTTTAATTGCAGATTAAAATCGGGAGATGGAAATGAGCTTTGGAAGATACAAAAGTATAAATGGCACGCACCCCAAATTAGACCGATGTGACACCTCTAAATATAGCTGCGTGCGACCTTCTCCGTTTCTAATCCTGGAAAAGGTTCTGCGTTTAGAAAACATCTGTTTCCATCCAACCTGCTTTAGTGAGTACCGGTTCTGTGCTTCCACCCAAATCGACACTCTGAAATTCTCCAACAACTCTTCCCTTTGTGCCACAACACATTTGCAAATGTATTAATAACCAAAAGTATTAATAGAAGCAAAACAAAAAACCCACACATCAACCGAGCCAACAACTTGAGAGCTCATTTAATATCTTGCAATCTGCAGCAACTGACAGCAGTTTTCTAGTAATTGAACTATCATTAGCTTAAAAATTAAAATATTTTGAACCACGGAGGGTTTATTTGCAATTTAGGGATGCTTCATACTCGGAATCCCAACGGGAGCGTGATTTAATATTTTTCTTGAACGTATAATGTTATCAAAGCACTGCACCTCCTAATTTGCTCACCTTATCTCTTCCCATCCTGCGTCGCATGAGGAGAGCACATCTTTCTCCTTCTATCCTGGACACTTTTTACAGAGGCACGACTTTGAACAAACCGTCTCACTGTTTGGTTTGGTGGCCGCAGTGCCTCAGATAGAAAGTCCCTACAGAGAGTGGTGAGGACAGCGGAGAAGATTATAGGAAGCTCCCTTCCTGTTATTCAGGACACTGCTTATAAGTGCCATGTGCTTGAAGCTCAAAGCATTGTCAGAGACCCCACACACCCATTCCCATGCCACCTCGCCCATCCCAGGAGTCTCCACACATCTGTTTCGGATGCCAGGTAAGTACAGAACTCGCGCAGATAGAGGTCGGTAATTGTGAACTATCTTGCAAGACTGCGGGAGATGAAAGACTTTGCAGGAGAGGAATTCACTGTAAATTAAATAAAAGGGGTTTATCGGGATGAGGACTTGGCTTCGCGCTGCCGGGGAAGCCTAGGTCAGAACACCTCTCCCCTTCAATTTCAGGAGCTGTTTCCTTCTGACAAAGCCCCAGAAGGATGGATTCAGTCTGAACTGCTCTTTCCCGCTGGAGTTGAATGAAATGTTGCCGGGTTCACCTTGTCAAAACAGATCAGAGCCGTGCAAAGTAGATTCAGGTTCAGCCTCCATTGTTAACAGCCGCCCTTCCGGTCTCCAAGGGGAAAGACCGGACTGGCGCGAAGAGGCATCATTTCCAAGGACCTTTCCCCATTCTCACAATCCACCTCCGCTGACAATAACAGCACAAAAAACTGGCTTTTCCTCCCTCCCTCCCACTCCCTCCCCCAAAAAAGCCACAGCATCGCTGGCTTCCAACTCAAAGGATCGGACCGCAAAGACTCATCCTAGGCTCAGCGACGGCACCAGCGGGAAGTGTGGCCGGTCACAGAAAAGAGAACATTGGTAGGACACTTGTTCCTGTGATCAATCAGATGGAGGAATGTGGAGAATTACAAACGGAGAGATTGTGTTGCTTGGAATCAGAGAGTTTTTGTGGGGTTTTTTTACGAATGCAGAAAAAAAACACATCACAAAGGAAGGCCTGGATCGGCGGTACAAAAGGCAGGAAAACGCTAATCAGCTGCATGGAAAAGCGACAGAGCAGGAAGGTGAATGCAAAAACAGCTTGGGTAACAGAATGAAAGAGTTGGAAGGGACCTTGTAGGTCATCTAGTCCAACCCCACCCCCCCACCCCGCTCAAGCAGGAGACTCTACACCATTTCTGACAGATGGCAGTCCAGTCTCTTCTTGAAAGGCTCCAGGGATGAAGCTCCCACAACTTCTGAAGGCAACTTCCCTTCCATCGGTGGATTGTTCTCCCTGTCAGAAAATTTCTCCTTATTACCAGGTTGAATCAATCAATTGGAATAGAGCTGGAAGGGACCTTGTAGGTCATCTAGTCCAACCCCTCCACCCAAGCAGAAGACCCTCCACCATTTCTGACAGATGGCAGCCCAGTCTCTTCTTGAAAGGCTCCAGGGATGAAGCTCCCACAACTTCCGAAGGCAACTTCTGGTCCATGGGTTGATTGTTCTCACTGTCAGAAAACTCCTCCTTATTTGTAGATTTGAATCTCTCCTTGTTCAGTTTCCATCCATTGTTCCTTGTCTGGCCTTTGGGTGCTTTGGAAAATAGCTTGATCCAGCGGTGAAATCCAATTTTTTTTACTATTGGTTCCGTGGGCATGGTTTCGTAGGCAGAGCAGGGGAAGGATACTGCAAAATCTCCATTCTCACCCAACTTCAGGGGAAGGATACTGCAAAATCCCCATTCCCACCCCACACCTGGGGGGAAGGATACTGCAAAACCCCCATTCCCTCCCCACTCCAGGGGAAGGATACTGCAAAATCCCCATTCCCACCCCACACCTGGGGGGAAGGATACTGCAAAACCCCCATTCCCACCCCACACCTGGGGGGAAGGATACTGCAAAACCCCCATTCCCACCCCACTCCAAGGGAAGGATACTGCAAAATCTCCATTCCCACCCCACTCCTGGGGGGGGAAGGATACTGCAAAATCCCCATTCCCACCCCACTCCAGGGAAGGTTACTGCAAAATCCCCATTTCCAGCCCACTCTAGGAGAAGGTTACTGCAAAATCCCCATTCCCTCCCCACTCCTGGGGGAAAGATATTGCAAAATCTCCATTCCCACCCCACTTTGAGGCCAGCCAGAGGTGGTATTTGCCGGTTCTCTGAACTACTCCAAATTTCCGCTACCGGTTCTCCAGAACCTGTCAGAACCTGCTGGATTTCACCCCTGGCTCGATCCCTTCCTCTCTGTGGTAACCCCTCAGGTATTGGAACACTGCTATCTCATTCCACCCATTATACAGATATGGGCTTTGCTGCCTTCTATCTAGCCAGCACCTCTTTGCTCTGACTCCCAGGGTCTTTCTGACATACAAGGACATGGATGAGTTTGAAGGGAAGAAGGTCTAACTGAACAATACACAACTTTCATACTTTCCAAAGTCTGGTTATATTTTGTTCTTTATATTCATAACCAGGCCTTGACTGAATGCATCCTTCAGGAAATCAAATATTTGGAGGTCTGCCTTAAGGAGTGAAGAAAAACTTAATTTGCATTGTGGGGAGGAAAATCCATACTACTTCCAAAACAACAACAACAACCTTCAGAGGAGAGCAGGATTTTCCCCCTCCCCGGCTTGCTTCCCCCTCTGGTTGCTGCAGTGTCCCATTTTCTACAAGTTGTCAGCGGAAAAAATAAAACTAAAATAAATCAAATTCCGAATCCCAGCGTCCATCTTTATGAAATGACCTTGCTTTGCCTCAAACGTCACTTTCCTCTCTTTGACACGGAGCCTCGTCGACTTTTTTTTTTAAAAGTTAAACACGGCTGTTTTGTTTTGGTTTAATGTATGGAAAGCATATTCTGTTCCTACCAGCAAGAGAGGGAGGGGGAGAGATGGGGAGAGAGAGAGAGAGAGAGACAGAGTGGGAGAGGGAGAGAAAAGGGGGGGAGAGAGAGACAGAGACAGAGAGAGGAGAGAGAGAAAGAGAGAGGGAGAGATGGGGAGGGAGAGAGAGAGAAAGAAAGGGAGAGAGACAGAGACAGGGAGAGAGAGGGAGAGACGGGGAGAGAGAAAGAGACAGAGAGAGGGAGAGAGAGAGAGAGAAGGAGGAGAAAGTGAAAGAAAGAGAGAGAGAGAGGGAAAGAGAGAGAGAGAAAGAGAGAGAGGGAGGGGAGAGAGAGAGAGACAGAGAGGAGAGAGAGAGAGAGAGGGAGAGATGGAGAGGAGAGAGAGAAAGGAGAGAGACAGAGACAGGGAGAGAGAGGAGAGATGAGGAGAGAGAAAGAGACAGAGATAGAGAGAGGGAGAGAAGAGAGGAGATGGAGAGAGAGAGGAGAGAGAAAGTGAAAGAAAGAGAGAGAGAGAGAGAAGGAGAGAGAAAGTGAAAGAGACAGAGGAGAGAAAGAGAGAAAGGGAGAGGGAGAGAGAGAGACAGAGAGAGGAGAGAAAGAGAGAGGAGAGAGAGAAGGAGGAGAAAGTGAAAGAGAGAGAGAGAGAAAGTGAAAGAGAGAGGAGAGAGAGGGAGGGGGAGAGAGAGGGAGAGAGACAGAGAGGAGAGAGAGAAAGAGAGAGGGAGAGATGGAGAGGGAGAGAGAGAGAAAGGGAGAGAGACAGAGACAGGGAGAGAGAGGGAGAGATGAGGAGAGAGAAAGAGACAGAGATAGGGAGAGGGAGAGAAAGAGAGAGGGAGATGGAGAGAGAGAAGGGAGGGAGAAAGTGAAAGAAAGAGAGAGAGAGAGAGAGAAGGGAGAGAGAAAGTGAAAGAGAGGGAGAGAAAGAGAGAAAGGGAGAGGGAGAGAGAGAGACAGAGAGAGGAGAGAAAGAGAGAGGAGAGAGAGAAGGAGGAGAAAGTGAAAGAGAGAGAGAGAGAAAAGGAAAGAGAGAGGGAGAGAAGAGAGAGAGGGAGGGGAGAGAGGAGAGAGACAGAGAGGAGAGAGAGAGAGAGAGGAGAGATGAGGAGAGAGAGAGAGAGAAGGAGAGAGACAGAGACAGGGAGAGAGAGGGAGAGACGGGGAGAGAGAAAGAGACAGAGAGAGGGAGAGAAAGAGAGAGGGAGAGAGAGAAGGGAGGGAGAAAGTGAAAGAAAGAGAGAGAGAGAAAAAGTGAAAGAGACAGAGGGAGAGAAAGAGAGAATGGGAGAGGGGGGAGAGAGAAAGATACAGACAGAGGGAGGGAGAGAAAGAGAGAGGGAGAGAGAGAAGAGAAAGATACGGAGACAGAGAGAGGGAGAGAAAGAGGGAGAGGGAGGAGAAATGAAAGAAAGAGAGAGGGGGGACAGAAAGAGAGAGGAGAGAGAGGGGAGGGAGAGGGTGAGAGAAGGAGAGAGAGAGAGGGGGAAAGAAAGAGAGAGACAGAGAGAGAGAGAGAGAGAGAGAGAGAGAGAGAGAGAGAGAGAGAGAGAGAGAGAGAGAGAGAGAGAGAAAGCAGACCCAGTCTTACTAATCTGCTGGAGACACTGTAATCAAAAGCTAATTCCATAATGAAATGGTGCCCCATCGCCATGAAAATGGGCGCGAGGAGCCATTTTCCTTTCTGTAAATCCCTGACATGGAACAGCTTAGGCAACCAGCTTTAAAGTCGGGGGGTGGGGTGGGGGTGGAGATAAGATGGGAGGTGGGGGGTGCAGAATTCCGTCAAATGCTTTGCAAGTAATTGGCCTCACCGTGCTAAGACGGGTATCGGAACCCCCGTGGCGTGACGATGATTATTATGAATTAAATTTCCACTTATTCTCATTAACGGTGGCTGGGAGCAAGCTGGCTCGGAACGCTTCCCCATCACCTTGATTACTACCATTATTTGCAGGGTTTCAATTGTGGGATTAGGTAAGGCAGGGGTCCTGGGGGGGGGGCTGAGAGAGAGGGAAGGAGGGGAGGGGAAATCTTCAAGAGTGAAACAATCGAACAGTTAAGCGGGGTGGGGAGGGATTTCTGGCTCGCTGTCTCTGTTAAACTCCCCACTTTTTTGTGGTTGTTTTAAAAAAAAGGCCGCAAAGCCGAAGGAAGACACTTGGAGGAAGACAAGCAGAAATGGCAGATAACCGGATATGGTTCCCCCCCCCCCGAAAAGGAGTCAGCAACCTGTGGCTCTGGAGCCGCATGTGGCTCTTTCATCCCTGCGCTGCAGCTCCTTGTCACTTAAAATATATGTCACACCTGCCAATGTGTGACATCTGCCCCGGCACGCAATTGATTGAGCTTTTCGACTCCCGGTAGGCCAACCATGGATAAATAAGGTTTTTTTTTTATACATAGCATAAAGGTAAAAAATGATATATGCAGCGTTATCTTCATTTTAAATGTCAAAAGGGTTTTGTGGCTCCCGGTGTTTTCTTTTCTGTGGGAAATAGGTCCCAATGGTTCTTTGAGTGTTTAAAGGTTGCTGACGCCTGCCCTAGTAACACAATACTTTATTTGGTCTTTTTGCTTGTCCTCTTTTGGGTGGCATGATGATGATGATGATGATGAGGAGGAGGAGGAGGAGGAGGAGGAGGAGGAGGAGGAGGAGGAGGAGGAGAGCGAAGGGGAGGAGAAAGAGGAGAGGAGGAAGAGAATGTTATCCATTCAATTCTTGGTAATTCTCTAGGCCAGGTCTCTCCACGTCTTCTGAACTTGACCTCAAAACATCTTTTGAGTACCACTTTAGGCTACACCTGGAATACTGCATCCAATTTTGGTCACCGCATTACAAAAAAGAGGTTGAGGCTTTGGAAAAACTTGCAAAGAAGAGCAACTAAGACGATTCAAGTCTTTGAGACTAAAACATCTGAGGAACGGTCGGAGGATTGGGGTTTGGCTAGTCTAGAGAAAAGAAGGACTAAAGGGGGACATGGTAGCCATCTTCCAATATTTGAGGGGCTGCCCCAAAGAAGAGGGAGTCAACTTAGTTTCCAAAACACCAGGAGGCAGGACAAGGAACAATGGATGGAAACTAATCAAGGAGAGAAGCAACCTGGAATTAAGGTGAAACTTCCTAACAGTGAGGACAATTAACCAGAGGAACCGAAGTTGCCTTCAGAAGTTGTGGGTGCTTCATCATTGGAGGTTTTCAAGAAGTGACTGAAATGTCCTTTCTTCACTGCAAAAACATATGGACTACAAATCTTGATCAGGGCAAAGCAATAGATACAATTTACATAGACTTCTGTAAAGCCTTTGATTCAGTGGTACACGACAAACTAATTCTAAAACTAAAATCCTATGGCATCTCCAGACCCCTCCATAACTGGATAACTGTGTTCCTGTCAAACAGGCAACAAGTAGTCAAAATAGGCAGTGCCCTATCAAATCCTGCTCCTGTTAAGAGCGATGTCCCCCAAGGCAGCGTTCTAGGACCAACACTCTTCATATTATACATAAACGACCTCTGTGACCATATTATAAGTAACTGTGTTTTCTTCGCTGATGATGTTAAACTATTTAACACTACCAACAATGCTGCTACCCTTCAAAAAGGCCTTGACTTTGTGTCGGAATGGTCAAAAATTTGGCTACTCCAAATCTCAACCAACAAATGCTCTGTCTTACACATTGGAAAAAAGAATCAGAACACTAAATACAAGCTTGATGGACATGATTTGTAGATGACCCTCACTCTGTCAAAGACCTTGGAGTTCTCATATCAAATGATCTAAGTGCCAAAGCCCAGTGCAACTACATCGCCAAAAAGGCATTAAGAGTTGTAAACCTAATCTTGCGTAGCTTCTTCTCCGGAAAGATTACACTACTAACCAGAACATACAAAACATTTGCTAGACCAATTCTCGATTACAGCTCATCTGTCTGGAATCCACACTACATATCGGACATTAATGCAATTGAACGTGTCCAGAAATATTTCACAAGAAGAGTCCTCCACTCCTCTGATCGCAAGAAAATACCTTATGCCACCAGACTTGAAATTCTGAGTTTAGAAAATGTAGAACTACGCCGCCTTCGGCATGACCTGATTATAACTCATAAAATCATCTGCTACAATGTCCTTCCTGTTGAAGACTACTTCAGCTTCAACCACAACAATACACGAGCACACAATAGATTCAAACTTAAAGTGAACCGCTCCAATCTTGATTGTAGAAAATATGACTTCAGTGACAGAGTTGTTAATGCCTGGAATGCACTACCTGACTCCGTGGTCTCATCCCAAAATCCCC